>NW_026781810.1:0-176619 GCF_030144855.1 Hypanus sabinus
AAATGACATTAGATTCAGTTTTAGGTTTGGAAGATGATATTCGGAAAGCACAATTAAATAAAGATGTTGTAATAGCAGTATTGAGACTGAAAAGGGAAATGATATGGAAGAAAGGACTTTTGATTAAATTAGGAGTAAGGGGGTCATTGTATTTTTTTCTGAGTTTTTTTTTGTATGGACTGTCCAAGTAACGGTCGGCATGTTTGTGTCTATGAGATAGAGAATGGAATCCCACAAGGCAGTATTTGTAGCCCTTCATTATTTAATATTATGATTAATGATATTTTCTGTGAGATGGGAAAATGGGATTCCCTGGGTAAATCACAATATACAGATGACTTAGCTTTATGGATTTGAGGTATTAACTGCAATTTACAATTAATAGATCAAACAGTGGGCAGATTGATGAGGATTGTAAGCTTTCAGTCGTTAAAACACATTACGTGGTTTACAAACAGCATTAATAGACTTGCACTTGATTTTAACTTATGGGATTAATGTCTCGAGGAAGTGTCAGTGGTAAGATTTCTCAGTATGTGGATGAATAATAAGCTGATGGGGAAGCACCTGTCAGTAAAATAATTGATAAATATAAAGGAGCTTTAAATCTCCTCAGACATCTATGTGGGTATTCTTGGGTGCAACATGAAAATCTTTGTTGACCAATTATATTTGTTTAATTTGATCTGTTCATGATTATGTCTGTGTGGCTTGTGGATCACCTTCATCTTCAAATTAAAAGTGTTTGTATGTGATACAATTACAGACTTTTAATTGTGTTCTGGTGCGGTAATGTTGTCTCCTGCTTTGGCTTTACTGATTGCAATGGGACAATTGCCCTCAAAGTAACAGAGGTTCAAGTTGATGTCAACATACTGGATTAATTTGCGGGTCAAGGAAATGATCATCCTGTTAAAGTTGTGCTAGAGGACGGTTGGGAACATCACTAGAAGAGTGTTTTTTGTTTTGGGTGGCTGGGTTCTTACCATGCTGCGAATATGGGTGTATTTGATGACACAGTATGTCCCACTGTAGCGTTCTCTGTAACCCCACATTGTTTTTTCCATTGACTTCAGGTGATTTTACTTTTTACACGATCGGATTCGGTTCTGCCTGAGAGTCTGTTGGTCATCAGTATATTAATGAAAGTTATTATCATACAGTAACCATTTTTACAGATGAATCAAAAGATAATTTAATTGGGGATGTTGGTGTGGCTGTTTTTGTGTGCCTGAATAGCAGGTAATGATAAAGAAATGACTTATAGCCATTTATCAGCATAGAAAGCAGAATTCTTTGCCAACAGTTTAGGCTTACAGTGGATGGAGGAAATTGGTCCTTATAATTTGCTCAGAATACATTTCAGTTTTGATGAGTCTTAAACAGGTCATTCTGGCAGTAGGTCAGATTGACTGTTGGAAACTTGACAAACGGTATTTCATATATAAAGTTTGATTTATATGTCTGCACATTATGGGGCCTGCATATCACACTGTTGAGGGAAATGATGATGTTGACTGTTTAGCACCAAAAGCTGTTAAATGTTAAGCTGTGGATATAGACCTTCCACTTAGCAAATTAGAAGCTAAAGGGTTGGTAGTGTTAAGAATTAGGGGCTTATGGCAAGACGTAGGATAATGGACGTAAAGACAGACACCTTTCCAGAATACATAAACCTGTTGGGTTTATAGAAGAAGGGCTTAAAACAAGGGAAGGAATGATATTCACATGACAGAAATATCCACACTATGCTTAATTATGCCTTGTAACTAATTGGAAAACTTCATTCTGTGTCGTGTACATTTTGTCATTATGAAACCATCGAAACACATACTATTTCAATGTGAAGCGTACAAGGCTGAAGAAAAATCAAATGCAGTCTTCAGTACAATCTTTGCGAGGGTAGATAGTTTTCAAATAAAAGCTATTAAATTATGGGACTGACTTTAAATCAATTCACAGTTTGAGCTGGAAAAGGCACGTAATAATTGTGTTAAACGTAAGGAAATAACATAAAGGGTAGCAAAGGTGAGTGGGCTGTTGGATTACTGAGATGCTCTTTTTATTTATTTATTAAATTTTTAGAAAATTACAAAGAATAAATGTAATGAAAAATTAGTAAGAAAAAGAAAAATAATATTAGTCCTCCTCCCCATCCCCACCTTAACCCTTATCTAAAGAAAGAAATAAAGAAGAAAAAGATTGCCTCGATATTGGAGGAT
This sequence comes from Hypanus sabinus, assembly GCF_030144855.1. Lineage (NCBI taxonomy): Eukaryota > Metazoa > Chordata > Chondrichthyes > Myliobatiformes > Dasyatidae > Hypanus > Hypanus sabinus. The sequence continues at coordinate 2,223 of NW_026781810.1, forward strand.
ACCCACATGCTCCATGGAGTTCAAAATAATTTTAATATTTATTCTTACTTTCCCCAATTACATTATAATTTTATCTTCAAAGGACCTATATATTTAATCCTATCTTTTGTAGGTATGGGAGCCAAATTTTGAAAAATATATCATATTCATTTCTTAGATTATATGTAATTTTTTCAAGTGGAATACAACTATATATTTCATTATTCCAATAATCCATAGTTAAATATAACTCAGATTTCCAAGTAATTGCGATAACTTTTTTAGCTACTGCCAATCAATATTTATAATTTTTTTCTGATACATATTCAATTTAATTTTCGGTATTGTCCCTTCAATATCTCCTAATAAAAATAATATTGGACTATTTGGGAGTTGAACTCCAGTACTTTGTTCCAATAAAAGTCAGATATATCGAAAATGGTTGAATTTTAAAACAAGACCAAGTAGAATGTAAAAAAGTACCAATTTCTTGATTACATCGAAAGCATTGGTCAGACATATTTGAATTTAATCTATTTATTTTCTGTGGTGTTATATATAATTGATGTAAAAATTATATTGTATTAATCTAATTTGAACATTTATTGTATTTATCATACTATCAGAACATAATCTTGACCAACTTTTTCCAACAATTTTAACATTCAAATCAGTTTCCCATTTTTGTCTTGATTTATGAATTCCAGATTCAGTCTGTTTTTGAATCAAATTGTACATACAAGATGTAATTTTTTAAATTTTTCCTTTTTGAATTAATATTTCTATTTCACTAAGTTTTGGCATCAACATTGTTTGACCCAGCTTTTCTCGTAATTGTCCTTTAATTGAAAATAAGAGAAAAGAGTGTTGTTTGATATTTTATATTTATTTTTTCATTGCTCAAACGACATCAATACAATTACATATATATTTAATCCCCTTTTGGAACCAATTATGTAAAAGTTTATTATCCATTGTAAAAGGAATAAGCCTATTTTGAATTAAAGTTTATTTTTGCTAATAAAGATTTCTTTATCTTATCGTCCATATTTACCTTATTCCATAAATCATTCAAGTGTCTTAATATAGGAGATTCTTTTTTTTTCCCGTATCAATTTGGATTCCCATTTATATGTAAAATCTTCTGGTATGTTTTCTCCTATCTTATCTAATTTTATTCTAATCCATGCCGGGTTTTTTTTTCATCAAAAAAAGTTGAATTGCTTTATCATAATTGTTAAAATTTGGAAGTTGTAACCCTCCTAAATCAAATTTACATCTCAATTTTTCCAATGATATTCTTGACATCTTTCCTTTCCAAAGAAATTTCCTTACATATTTATTTAGTTCTTGAAAAAACTTCTGCGGTAATTGTATTGGTAAAGTTTGGAATATATATTGCAATCTATGGAATATATTCATTTTTACAGCATTAACTCTACCTATTAATGTTATTGGTAACATCATCCATTTATCAAGATCCTCTTTTATTTTTTTTTAATCATGGCAAATAATTTTGTTTATATAAATTTTTTACATCATTGTCAACTCTGATACCTAAATATTTTATCCCATTTATTGACCATCGAAATTGAGTTACTAATCGACATTGATTATAATTTCCTTTTGTAAGGGGTAAAATTTCACTTTTATTCCAATTTAATTTATACCCTGATACTTTCCCGTATTCTTCCAATTTAAAAGATAATCTTTGCAAAGATTGTAATAGGTTTGTAAAATAAATCAAAACATCATCAGCAAATAAATTAATTTTATATTCTTCTTGATTAACTCTAAAACCGCCAATATCTGAATCTGTTCTAATTAATTCAGCTAATGGTTCTTTTGCCAATACAAATAAAGCAGGTGATAACGGGCAGCCTTGTCCAGTTGACCTCGTTAAGCAAAATGGTGTTGAAATCTGAGCATTTGTAACTACTTCAGCTTGAGGATTAGTATTTAAGGTTTTAATCCATTGTATAAAAGATTTTCCTCGCTCATATTTTTCCAATACCTTAAACAAAAAAATCCCATTCCAATCTATCAAATGCTTTTTCTGCATCCAAAGTAAAAAACACACTCATTTCCTCTCTTTTTTGTGCCAGATGAATTATACTAAGTAACCAGGTTAGATTATCCATTGATTGTAATAAAATCTGTTTGATCCATATGCATTAATTTTGGTAAATATTTAGATATTCTATTAGATAAAATTTTTGCTATTATCTTATAATCTGTATTCAACAAAGAAATAGGCCTATATGATGTTGGTTTTAGAGGATCTCTTTTTTTGGCAATACAGTTATGATCGCTGTTAAAAAAGATTGTGGGAGTTTATGCATTCTTTCCACTTGGTATATTAATTCCATAGAGGGAGGAATTAATATATCTTTAATTTTTTTTATAAAATTCAGGAGGAAAACCATCTTCTTCTGGGGATTTGTTACTCTCAAGTGATCCTACAGCTTCTTCAACCTCTTTTAATGTAAAGGGCATATCTAATCCTTTCTGTTCTTCCAAATTAAATTTCGGAAGGGTTATTTGTGATAAAAATTTATCCATCTCAGTAATCTTATTTTGTGATTCTGATTGATATAGTTCAGTATATAAAAAAAAATAAAGTTTCATGAATTTCCAAAGGTTTATCAGCAACTGTAACGTTCTCCTTCGGGTGTAACGAACGCCGAATTTAACGTCCGGATAAACCACAGTTAATAAGAACCAGATCGCAGTAAGATTAACCATTTACTGTTCACTCTTCACATTAACATATGGTGAAAACTGTTGATAAAACAATACAAGATTGATACAGTATTTGTTCCTTCCTTAATATCACATTTCAAGTGTAAATACTTGCAAAGGTGACTATAACTACATTACACTAAGGTGCAGTATACAGGGAGAGTTTACCTGCTCCATTGACTACTTTAAATACACTTCCATGCAAACTATCCGCGACTCTTTAACTAACGAAAGCATAAACATTATCTACCGTCGTTACCTCTAACAGGATCAGCATTAACATCTTAGTTCAATATATCGATTATCTATTAACTTACAGCGTTGCTCTCACTGTGATTTCTCATGCCTGCAAAACTGCTTCTGCTCAGGTGAGCCTCGTGGAAAGCCCCCACCCTCGCGCTAATTTCAAACCGGTGTTTTCCCACAAGACGCGGCGAAACCGGATGTGACGTCATCGCATGCCGATATATTTTACATGCAATGAATATACTTTAAACACTTCTAATTCTAACTAGAAAATACTATTGAATGAATTACTAAGCGAAAATATTATAAACTAAATAACTGTCGTAAAGACAGCACAGCAACCTTATTTACACTTGTTCTAATTGCATTTATTGTTTTAAAAGCCTGTTCTGTTTTCAACTGCCAAGCAAGAATTTTATGTGATCTTTCACCTAATTCGTAATATTTCTGTTTAGTTCTCATAATTACTTTTTCTGTACGATATGTACGATATTATATTGTAGTTTTTTATTAACAAGTTGTCTTTGTTTTTGTTCTGTCATATATCTTTGAGATTCTTTTTCTAACTTTATATCTTTTCCCAATTTTCCTTCTTAATTTTAGATGTATAACTTATAATCTGACCCCTTAAATATGCTTTCATCGCTTCCTATAATACAATTTTACCCTCAACTGAATGTAAATTTGTATCCAAAAAAAATTGAATCTGTTTTTTCATAAAATCACAAAAATCTTGACGTTTTAATAAAATTGTATTAAATCTCCATCTAAGCTTTATGTCTATTTGAATAAAATGAATAATCTCTTTCTCTTGGATTAATTTTCCTCCATATATCAATCAGGTTTAAATCTTTCATTAATGATAAAGTTAGTTTTATTTCTTTTAATTTTGTAACAACTGTAGTTGACCTTTCCAAAACTGGATCTAAACAAAAATTAAAATCTCTGCCTATTAATATTTTATCATTTGCGTCAGCCAAGTTCAAAAAATCTTCTTGTATGAATTTTGCATCATTTTCATTTGGTGCATAAATGTTCATAAAATTCCATAATTCTGAAAAAATTTGACAATGTATAATCTCGTATCTCCCCACAGAATCAATTATTACATTTTGTATTTTAATTGGTAAAGATTTATTAACCGAAATTGCAACTCCTCTCGATTTTGAATTAAATGAAGTTGCTATAACATTTCCAACCCAATCTCTATTTAATTTCTTATGCCTGTGAACTTACTGAACACATCCTTGCCAGAAAAAAAAACTTATCCCAATCCACTCTTCCTAGATCCTTTTTCATTTCCACAAAATTGGCCGTTCTCCAATTTTACCAGAACATTAAGCTGCCAGTTCTGCCCCTCACTGATAGCAGTAATGTCGTTATCCCACGTGTCAACCCAAGCCCTGAACTCATCTGTTTTACCGACAATACTCCGTGCATTGAAATAGATGTACCTGAGAATATGTATATCATCTGCTTTTTTTTCATTTCCGTTTATACATGCAGTCCTCTCATGTTCCTTATCCTCCTGCACCTCACTATCTGCTCTGACACTCTGGTTCCCCTCCCTCTGCAAATCTGGATTAAATTCCCCGGAGCAGCACTGGCAAATCTACCCGCAAGAATGTTATTGCCCCCCCCCCCTCCAGTTTAGGGGCAAACCGTCCCGTCGGAACAGGCCCCACCTTCCCGGGAACAAAGCCCAATTGTCCAGAAACATGAAGCCCTCCCTCCTGCACCATCCCCTTAGCCACGTATTTAGCTGCACTCTCCGCACATTTATATTTACAGGGACTTTACTCCTGACGCCGGTCCCGTGACCCGACCCGTTTACAGACCCGGAGCGGAACCGGAGCAGATTCTCAGCCACTGGTTCACACCCCAGGTCCGGAAGAAAGGATAAAGTTTCCCCGTGAATTTATTCCCAGTGAAGGTGTGGAGATGGGACTTGGTCTCCTCGTTGTAAAATGAAACTGTCCCGGACTCGTAACTGAGATAAACTCCCACCCTCCCGGGGATGGGACCGGCAGGGAGACGGGACCCGGGGGAGGGGCGACCGGAGACGTCACAATCCCGATGTAACACGTCACCAAACCGCTGTAACACGTCACCAACCCGCCCGATGACCCAGAATCCGGTCTCCGGACTCAGACTGACCCGTCCCTTCCTCTTCACAGACTCTGCGGCGACTCCCAGACACCAGAACCGATTCCCCGTCACCTCCACCTCCCAGTAATGTCTCCCCGATGTGAATCCCTCCGATCCCAGCACACATGCCCAGTGTGTGAATCTCTTCCCGGTGTCAGGGAGATCTCTCCAGGTCCGGGTCCGTCTCACACTCTTCCGATCCTCAGACACCTCGAGCCACGGACTCGCCGTTTCCACATCCAGGGTGACAGAGACTGGGGGGAGAAGCAGAGAATTTCATCTGTGAGTGTGAAGGGGGCAGTGTGATGGTTTGAGACATTAAAGGAGGTGACAATGGGAACCAGTGGGGGAGAGATGAATGGCAGATTGGACCAGGAGGGGGAGGGGTGGAAACCCTGTGGGTGAACTGTGTGTGTAGACGTAATGAGAAGCTGGAGGGGGCAAAGATGGCAGATGAGGATGACTTTGTCCCCTTTCCCACAACCCCATCCCCCACAGCCCCTCATTAGGACAGGGGATGAATTTGCAGGAACCCTTAAGCAACACAGGTATTGAGGAATTATTTCAGTCTGAACCCTAGACTGTTTACTCGTTTCCATAGAAACTTACCGGCCTGCTGTTCACCCAACAATTTGTGTGTGTTACTCTGCTTTAAATATACTCAATTATTTGGACTCCAAAGCTGCCTGTGGCAGATTCACTCTCCTGTGGATAAAGGAATTCCTCCTCATCTCTGTCCTAAATGGACATCCCTATAGTTGGAGGCTGTGCTTACCGTTCTCGACCCACCCACATCCTCCCAACATCAACTCTCTCCAGACAGGTGTCAGAGAGATCTGGCGAGACCCTTTATCAGGACCTGTGCAGCTTGGATTACCAGCATCTGTAGATTTTCTTGTGTTTGATTTTTAAAGCAGAAGTTATTTTATCATGAGCTGATCCATTTTCCCATTCTCTCATTTAGTCCCACTCTCCCACCCTCTCACCATGACCTGTCTACTCACATACCTATCAATCTCTGTCTTAAATACACCCAATGACTTGGCTTCCACTGCTGCAAGAAATTCACAGATTCACCACCCTCTGGCTAAAAAAATTTCTTTGCATCTCCGTTCTGAATGGGCGCCCTTCAATCCTTAAGTCATGCTCTCTCGTACTAGACTCCCCCACCATGGGAAACAACTTTGCCACATCCACTCTGTCCATGCCTTTTAACATTCGAAATGCTTCTGTGAGGTTCCCCCTCATTCTAAACTCCACGGAGTACAGTCCAAGAGCGGTCAAACATTCCTCACATGTTAACACTCTTATTCCAGGAATCATTCTCGTGAATCTTCTCTGAACCCTCTCCAACGTCAGAACATCCTTTCGTAAATAAGGAGCCCAAAACTGCACACAGTATTCCAAGTGAGGTCTTACCAGTTCCTTATAGTGCCTCAACATCACATCCCTGCTCTTATTTTCTATTCCTCTAGAAATGAATGCCAATATTGCATTCACCTTCTTCACCACCGACTCAACCTGGAGGTTAACCTTAAGGGTATCCTGCACGAGCACTTCCAAGTACAATTGCATCTCAGAATTTTGAATTCTCTCTCCATTTCAATAATAGTCAGCCCGTTTATTTCTTCTACCAACGTGCATGACCATACACTTTTAAACATTGTATTTCATTTGCCACTTCTTTGACCATTCTCCCAATCTATCCAAGTCTCTCTGCAGACTCTCTGTTTCCTCAGCACTACCGTCCCCTCTACCTATCTTTGTATCATCAGCAAACTTAGCCACAAAGCCATCTATTCCATAATCCAAATCGTTGATATACAATGTAAAAAGAAGTGGCCCCAACATGGACCCCTGTGGAACACCACTGGTAACTGGCAGACAACCAGAATGGGATCCTTTATTCTCACTCTCTGTTTCCTGCCAATCAGCCAACGCTCTATCCACAAATGTAAATTTCCCATATTTCCATGGGCTCTTATCTTGTTTAGCAGCCTCATGTGTGGCACCTTGTCAAAAGCCTTCTGAAAATCCAAATACACAACATCCAGTGCATCTCCCTTGTCTAGCCTACTTGTAATCTCCTCAAATAATTTCAATGGGTTTGTCAGGCAGGATTTTCCTTTAAGGAAACCATGCTGAGTTTGGCCTATCTTGTCATATGCGTCCAGGTACTCCGTAACCTCATCCTTGACAATTGACTCCAGAAACTTTACAACCATTTCTCAATCTAACAGGTCTATAATTTACTTTTTGCTTCCTTGCCCCTTTCTTAAATACCAGAGTGGCATGTACAATCTTCCACTCCTCCGGAACCATGCCAGAATCTATTGACTTTTGAAAGATCATTGCTAATGCCTCCGCGCTCTCCACAGCTACTTCCTTCAAAACACAAGTGTGCATTCCGTCTGGTCCTGGAGATTTATCTACCCTGAGACTATTCAGCGTCCTGAGTACTTTCTCTGTCGTAATTGTGACTGCGCACACTTCTCTTCCCTGACACCCTTGAGTGTCCGGTATACTGCTGATGTCTTCCTCAGTGAGGACTGATGCAAATACTCGTTCAGTTCCTCAGCCATCTCCTTATCTCCCATTACAATTTCTCCAGCATCATTTTCTATCTGTCTAATATCCACTCTCACCCGTTTTTTATTCTTTATATACTTGACAAAGCTTTTCGTATCTTCTTTGATATAATTTGCAAGCTTCCTTTCATAGTTCATCTTTTCCCTCTTAATGGCCTTCTTAGTTTCCTTTTGTAAGCTTTTAAAAACTTCCCAATCCTCTGTCTTCCCACTAATTTTTGCTTCTTTGAATGCCCTCTCCTTTGCTTTTACTTTGGCTTTGACTTCTCTTTTTCCATTTGAAAAATTCTTCTTTTTTGGAATATATCTGTCTTGCACATTCCTCACTCCTCACATAAACTCCAGCCACTGCTGCTAGGCCGTCCTTCCCCCTAATGTCCCTTTCAAGTCAAATTTGGCCAGTTCCTCTCTCGTGCCACTGTAATTTCCTTTACTCTACTGCAATACCGACACATCGGATTTCGGCTTCTCTTTCTCAAATTTCACAGTGAACTCAATCATGTTACGATCACTGCCTCCTAACGGTTCCTTCACCTCAATCTCTTTAATCTCCTCTGGGTCATTACACAATATCCAATCCAGTATCTCTGATCCCCTAGTGGGCTCAACAACAAGCTGTTCTGAAAAGCCATCTCGTAGACATTCTACAAATTCTCTCTCTTGAGATCCAGTGTCGACCTGATTTTCCCAATCCACTCGCATGTTAAAATCCCCACAATTATCATAACACTGCCCTTCTGGCAAGCCTTTTCTATTTTCTGTTGTAATTTGTAATCCACATCACTGCAGCTGTTAGGAGGCCTGTAGATAACTGCCATCAGGGTCCTTTTACCCCGGCGATTTCTTGGCTCAACCCAGAAAGATTCTGCACTTCCGATCCTATGTCACCTCTTTCTAATGATTTAATATCATTTCATACCAATAAAGCCACGCCACCCCCTCTGCCTACCTGCCTATCCTTCCGATACACCGTGTATCCTTGGATGTTCAGCTCTCACAGCCATGCATCCTTTAGCCACGTTTCAGTGATGGCCACAAAATTATACCTGCCAATCTGTAGCTGTACGACACGATCATCCACCTTATGCCTTATGCTGTGTGTATTTAAGTATAACACCTTAAGTCCAGTATTTGGTCAGTTTTGCTTTGATTGCACTGCAACTCATCCCAGTGGCTGCAAATTTGCCCCATCACCTGCCTGTCCTTCCTGACATCTTTACTGCTCACTATCTTAGATTTATAGATTCCCTCTCCTCCGCTCTATCATTCCGGTTTACCATCCCCCTGCCAAATTAGTTTAAACCCTCCCTAACAGCTCTATTAAACATTCCCGCGATGATATTGATCCCCTTCGGGTTCAGGGGTAACCCGTCCTTTTTGAATAAGTAGTACTTCCCCCAGAAGAGATCCCAATGATCCAAGAATCTGAAGCCCTGCCCCCTGCACCAGTCTCTCAGCCACACATTCATCAGCCTGATCCTACTATTCTTGCCCTCGCTAGCACGTGGCACAGGTAGCAATCCTGAGGTTACTACCCTGGAGGTCCTGCTTCTCAGCTTCATTCCTAACTCCCGGAAATCTCTCTTCAGGACCTCCTCCCTTTTCCTCTCTATGTCATTGGTACCAACATGTACCAAGACAGCTGGCTGCTCACCCTCTCCCTTCAGAATATTCTGGACCCGATCCGAGACATCCCGTACCCTGGCACCTGGGAGGCAGCACACCATGTGGGTATCTCTGCCAGGCGCACAGAATCTCCTGTCTGTTCCACTGACTATGGAATCCCCTATGACTACCGCATTCCTCTTCTCCCTCCTTCCCTCCTGCACAACAGCGCCAGGCTCAGTGCCAGAGACCCGGTCACCGTAGCCGTCCCCTGTCAGGTCATCCCCCTCAACAGCGTCCAAAACGATATACTTGTTGCTGAGGGGGGCAGCCACAGGGGTGCTCTCCACTATCTGGGCATTTCCCTTCCCTCTCCTGACAGTCACCCAGTTTTCTGACCCCTGTAGCCTAGGGATAACTACCGCCCTGTAGCTCCTGTCTATCACCTCTTCATTTTCTCTAATAAGCAGTAGGTCATCAAGCTGCAGCTCCAGATCCCTAACACGGTCTCCGAGGAGCTGAATCTCGGTTCACCTGGTGCAGATGTGGCTATCAGGGAGGCTGGAGGTCTCCCAGGATTCCCACATCTGACACCCTGAACAAAGCACAGACCCTGCAGACATGCTACCTAATTCTACAGGAATGACACAAAGAAAGATGGGTCTACTCACCCACTTACTTCACCAAGCACACGGACTTTTTAAACGGTTAACTAATGTGCCCTGCTGTTCCCCCGTCCGTCCAGGCCGATTTGCCAAGGGGAGAAAAAGAGTCGGTTCCTCGCTCTCAGCTCTTCCCGTTACCGCCTAAGCCCGTTGAGCCAAAGCCCTACACTCTGCTGCCACCCACTCCGCTGCCCGCTGTATAGGGTGGTCATCTTTTTAAACTCTCCGCGCTGTCCTGTGCAGTCTCGCCGTTCTTGTACACAAAGTTTTTTTTTTACACTGTCTTCCTTCAGAATTTAGCTCCCACGCCGCCCTTCTTGTCCCAATCTAAAAAACACCTTCAGTCCTGTATTCATCAGCCTATTCCACACTGTCCACATGAACTTAAGCAAGGCCTTTGATGTCGATGACAGACCACACTTGGAGTATTGTCTGCTTTTCCGGTTCCCGAATATGGGGAGGATGTCATTACACTGGACAGGAGGCTTCAGGAGGATGTTACCAGGACTGGGGGCTTGGGTTAAAATCAGAGAGTGGGTAAGCTTGGGCTATTCAGCTGTAGTGTAGGATGTTCAGGTGTGACCCCTTATCAAGGTAAATAATTCTAAGGAGCTTAAATAACGTTCTTTTTCCAAGAAATGGGAGTACAGAACCAGAGGCCTCAGATGGAAAGTGAGATGGGAAATCGGGTAACATTCTCAGAGAGAGGGAGGTTGTTGAACGGAATTTGCCCTCAGACGCTGTAGAAACAGGTAAAAAAATAACATATTTTAAAATAAATACACAGATGGGGAATGGTTAGAGGGATGGGGGGGGGCAAACACACAAATGGGCCATGCTCAAGAAGACATCTTAGTCTTGCAGATTGATGAAGTGGGCCGTGAGTTCAACATCCATCAAACCCTCCCAGATCATCCTCCTGAGGAATCTCACCCTGGAGTCTGTCTGTGAAGTGTTGATGTGACGTCACGTCAGAGGGCAGCTCAGTGACACAGAACAGACAGACTGGGTAAGGACGGCAGATTTCAATCCTAAATGGGAATTTGTGCCTATAACTGTGGCCGTGTGTCACACTCTAATAGTATATCTGTGTGTGTGTGTGTGTGTGTGTGTGTGTGTGTGTGTGTGTGTGTGTGTGTGTGTGTGTGTGTGTGTGTGTGTGTGTGTTGATTGTGGTAAATATCCGTGTGGTGTGTATACACATTGAAGGATAGTGTGCACATTGAAGAATTTGTATGTTACAGTGTGTCATCACATGTCTGGTGTGTGTTGACAATGTGTCACACGTGATTGAGTTGTTTAAATGAATAAATTACTGTCTCTGAAGAGACTGGTTTCCAGGTTACTGAGGGAAATAACAATGTACATTGCTGAGGCTCTGACTACAATCTGCCAGTCCTTCCTGTGTATGTGTGTGAGGGAGCTTTGCCAGGCCGGTTATGCTGTGTGTGCTTCTCCCGAGATGAAATCTTGACTCATGTCAATGCTTGTTGGTGTGTCCGAGCTGATTCTCACAATGCTTCAATGAAGTGGTCTGATCACCATAAAACATAGGAGCAGAATTAGGCCATTTTCCTATCGAGTCTGCTCCGCCATTCAATAATTGTTGATCCTTTTTTTCCCTCCTCAGCCCCACTACTTGGTCTTCTCCCCGTAACCTTTGATGCTGTGTCCAATCTAGAACCTATCAAGCTCTGCCTTAAATACACCCAACAGGTTCCACAAATTCACTAGCTGCTGGCACAAATTTCTCCGCATGTTTTAAATAGATTCCCCCTCTGTCTTGAGGCTGTGCCCTCTTGTCCTAAACTCCACCACCATGGGAAACATCCCTTCCACATCTACTCTGTCTGAGACTTTCAACATTCGAAAGGTTTCTAGGAATTTCAACATTTGAAAGGTTTCAATGAGATTCCCCCTCATCTTTCTAAATTCCAGCGAGTGCAGACACAGAGCTATCAAACGTTCCTCGTATGATAACCCTTTCATTCCTGGAATCATCCTTATGAAATGAACCTTCTGCAATGCCAGCACATCTTTTCTTAGACGAGGAGCCCAAAATTGTTCACAATACTCAAGGTGAGTCTTCACCAGTGCCTTATAAATCCTCAGCATCACATCCCTGCTCTTGAAATGAATGCTATTTAAACCGATTGAATTCAATGCTAACATTGGATTTGCCTTCCTCACCAGTGACTCTACCTTCAAGTTAACCTTTAGGGAGTTCTGCAGAATGACTGCTGAATCCAATTTCGGCTCAGATTTTTTGATTTTCTCCCCATTTGAAAAAAAAATCTGCACATTATTTCTACGACCAAAGTGCAGGACCATGTATTTTCCAACATTGTATATAATTTGCCAATTTCTTTCCCATTCTCCTCATCCAAGTCCTTGTCCAGCCTAACTGTTTCCTCAACACTACCGGCCCCTCCGCCAATCTTCGTATCATCTGCAAAGCCTGGAAACAAAGCCATTTACTCTAGGACAAGAGGGTATGACTTCATGATTGAAGGACGTCCTTTTAGAACTGAGATGCGGAGAAATTACTTTAGTCAGTGTGTGTGGAGAATCTGTGGAATTTGTTGCGACATGTGGCTGTGGAGGCCAAGGCATATTTAAGGCAGAGATGTACCGGTTCTCATTTAGCCAGGGCATCAAATGGTATGGGGTGAAAGCAGGGGAGTGGGGATGTCCGGAAGAATTGGGTCTTCCCATGACTGAATATTGGAGCAAACTCAATGGGCCGAATGGCCTATTTCTGCTCCTCTATCTTATTGTCTATTCCATCAGCTAAATCTTGATATACAGCATAAAATGAAGGTGTCCTAACACCTGAGTCCCTGAGGAACACGAGTCACTGGCAGCCAACCAGGAAAGGTTCCGTTTACTCCCATTCGCTGTTTCCTACCAATCAGCCAATGTTCTAACCATGCCTGTAACTTTTCTGTAATACCATGGCCTCTTAACCTGGTTACCACCTTCATGCGTGGCACTTTGTCAAAGGCCTTCCGAGATTCCAAGTATACAACATCCACTGCATCCCCTTTATCGATCCTGCTTGTAATCTCCTCAAAGAATCCCAACAGGTTTGTCAGGCAGAATATTCCCTAACGAAGCCATGCTGACTTGTCCTATCTTGTCCAGTGTCACCAAGTATTCCATAGCCTCATACTTAACAACTGACTCCAATTTCTTCCCAACCACAGAGGTGAGGCAAACTGGTCAATAATTTCCTTTCTGCTGCCTTCCTCCTTACTTAAAGAGTCAAGTGACATTTGCCATTTTCCAGTCCTCTGGCACCATGCCAGGGTCCAGTGATTTTGAAAGATCATTTGGAATGCCTCCATAATTTCTACTGCGACCTCTTTCAGAACACTGGGGTGCAGTTCATCTGGTCTGGGTGACTTATGTATCTTTGGGGCTTTCAGCTTTTTGAGCAGCTTGTCCCTTGTAACAGTAACTGCACTCACTTCTCTTCCCTCGCACTCTTCAACACCGGGCACAGTGCTGGTGTCTTCCACGGTGAATACTGGTGCAAAATATTTGGCTTATCTGCCATCTCTTTATCCTCTGTTATTATGTATCCAGCCTCATTTTCTAGCTGTCCTATATCCACTCTCATCTCTGTTTTATTTTTTTACAATACTTGAAAAACAATTTGATATTGTTTGCTATCTTGTTTTCCAAATATAGGTGTGTAAAAAGGGCCAGAAGGATCATTGGATACCAGAGTCACTCCAACCACAACCTGTACCAGTTGCTACCATCCGGGATACGGTACCGTAGCATAAATGCCGGGAGCAACAGGCTCCGGGACAGCCTCTTCACCCAGGCCAGTTCAATTCAAATCAATTTCTTGTTTATTTTTTCCCACCCATCATCCTTTTAGTTCCTCTCTGTAGATATTTCAAAGCTTCCCAATTCTCTCTCTTCCGAATAATTTTTGTTTAGTTGTATGCCCTCTCCTTTGCCTTTACATTAACTTGTCTTCCCCTGTCAGCCATGGTTGTACTATTTCGCCATTGACACCATTTCTGCTCTGCTCTCATCCCTGCCAGCATCTCCTTCCAATTTGCGTTGGCCAACTCCTCACTCAGACCACTGTAATTTCTTTCACTTCTCTGAAATACTACAATGTCAGGCTTTACTGTCTCCTTATCAGATTTCAAGTTGAACTCGGTCATGTTGTGAGCTCTGCCTCCTAAGGTTTCTTTCAACTACTCCCCTCTGGTTCAATACATAACACCCAATCCAGTAGAGCTGTTCCCCGAGTAGGCTCAACGACAAACTGCTCTAGAAAGCCATCACATTGCATTCAACAAACTCACTCTCTTGAGATCCTTTACCAACCTGATTTTCACCAATTGCCCTGCATGTTTAAATCTCCCATGATTATCATAACAATGTCCTTTTCATCAGCCTTTTCTATTTCCAGTTGTAATCTGTGAGCCACAACCCACTGACTGTTGGGAGGCCTGTATATGACTGCTGTCAGTGTCATTTTTACTTTTGCAGTTCCTTACCTCAACCCACAAGATTCAACATCTTCCAATCCTATGTCACATCTTGCTACTGATTTACCAGCAGAGCCACACCACCCCCTCACCCGACCTTCCTATACCACCAATACATTGTGTAACCTTGGATCCCATCTACAACCATGATTCCGTGATGGCCACAACAACATCACAACACCAGTTCCACTGGTTGGATCCAAACTTATGCACTGGTGTGTTAGTGCATTCGCCTGGGATTGGAACACAGTGGTTCATCCGCCAGTCCCGTGTATTGGTTGTATTGTGACCCTGTGCTGGTGTGTCCAGGGGTCTGGCATCTCCAGCTGACCATGTGACAGTGATGTCCCCCAGTCAGTGGGGTTGATGTGGAATAAACTTCAGTTCCCCTGCACCCCAGTATTACAGACAATCTTTGCCTCAAATTGGAACTAAATTGATCTTCATAAACAAAGAGAAATGAATCTTTGTAAGTTTTACCTCGATTAATAGCATCAAGCGTTTCTCTCAGCACTGTGTTCAACAAATAGAGGTGATCGAATTTTTCAACCGGTAGGGCCTCATCTGTCACTGCTAATTCCTGGACATCGTCATTAATCCTGTAAATATTAAACTGCTGGTTATAAATTGCTTTTCTGAACTATTTTCAAATCCATTCAGGATTTCAGTGAAGAGCCTGTCCTACCTTCTGTTCCGACGAGCTTCCTCCTGAAATAAATAAAACACAAATCTGATTAGACTTGGACTTACTGTCCACATCCTGAATTTCATCCAAATCATTACAAGGAGTTGAAAATTCCCACTCCCACAATCACTCAGACACACGGACAATACAGAACCATGGGGTAAATGACAGGGAAAGTTTCTGAATGTGAAACCATTACTGAGAGGATGAAACTTACAGGGAAGACAGGACAGGCTGCGCATTTTCATCTGGATATGACGTCAGGCTGATAGGATGGAGGAATTTAAGATCAGTGATGTATGTGATTGTGTGCGGGTGGAGGAAGTACCTCTATTTATGGGGAGACTCGTGGGGAGATGTAATTCCAGATGGATTTTAACAAATTCCACAAGAAATTTAGTGAGGAGGATGTGAAACTCGCTGCCACAGGAGTGGATGAAATGGAACAGCAGAGTGACTGTAATGGGGAGGCTGGATAAACACGTGAGGGACCAGGGAGTTCGGGGCACTGTTGCTGGGTGTGGAGAGTAGGTGGCAGGAGGATTGTGAAGCAGGGAAACTGATAGAAGATGGACCTAATGGCCTGTTTATGATAGAGAATGGGATATAATCCCATGCGAAATATATCCAAAAAATAAAGAGACAGTGAAAGTTTCCATAATCTGATGGAAACCGGATATGGAGGATAAGTCTAATGTGTGGGTCACATTCTTTGTTCTCACTGATTGACAGAGAGACCCTCACACCAACTGCAACAGACACACTCACAGCCTGTGACTGGAACCGGGTGTTAATGGGAGTTTCAGAGGATATTTAATGCGGTAATTAAGGAAACAGTCAGCAGCTCTGTGTTGTGATCGGAGTAAATAATTTCAGAGAGATTTGCATTCTGTCCTGGGATGTACAGAAGTTGTGGAAGCCCAGTTTTAGGACAATAGACAATAGGTGCAGCAGTAGGCCATTCGGCCCTTCTAGCCAGCACAGCCATTCACTGTGATCATGGCTGATCATACACAATTAGTACCCCGTTCCTGCCCTCTCCCCAAATCCCTTGACCCCACGATCTATAAGAGCTCTATCTAACTCTCTCTTGAATGCATCCAGAGACTTGGCCTCCACTGCCTTCTGGGGCAGAGCATTCCACATATCCACCACTCTCTGGGTGAAAAAGTTTTTCTGCATCACTGTTCTAAATGGCCTACCCCTTATTCTTAAACTGTGGCCTCTAGTTCTGGACTCACCCATCAGCGGGAACATGCTTCCTGCCTCCAGTGTGTCCAATCCCTTAATAATCTTATTATTATGGGACAACAACAACCCTGAATAGATGCAACAATTGTCTGGTGAGAAACAGTTTACTGCCATTTGTAAATGCTGTGTGTAGGAGCAACGCGTCTGTTTTCTGTCTGCATTGTATTCTGTGTTACGTGTTTATTATGGTAACTCGTCACGTGAGTGGGGACGTGGTAAAAGCGAAGGGAAAAGGTTACGTATCTGTACTTTGTTCTGGGCAGTTTTGAGCTGGGGACGGGCGGATGTCATTCTGTTCTTGACTGCTGTGTTGCAGCTTACTTTACAATGAATTACCCTGAAGTTTCAGCGCTTCAAGGTTGTATTTGGCTAATGAAGGACTGAAAGCGTATCTTGGACATTTTGAAATGTCATTATTAGAGTGATGGGAGGGCACGTCATGCAAATATAACAACTTGTGTGAGGTCGCCAGCAGCTACAATTGATTTGTTAGAATTGGCCTCGGTGCTGTGTTTATTTCAAATATACCACTGTTCATTTCGTGCCCTTTGACAGAAACAAATTGAAATATAATCCCTCACCTTGAGAAATATCACACTATCTTTCTGATCCATCTGTTCCTTTAACTTAGTGATTTCCTCCTGAATAATCCTTATATTCTCTTGAAGAGCTAGAAGATTTTTCTCCATTGGGTTGAGAATCCTCTTCTCTTCTTCCCTAAGATCCCTGAGTAAGCTCTGCTCTTTCTCAGTGATAATCTGGCGCAGTTCAGCAAACTGGGATGTGATGTGGGACTGAACACTGTGTGACTGTTCCTGTCGAAGGAAAGGTGAAGATTAAAATACTGCATTACTGTGCTCTGTTTCCTTTTGTCGTTCAGTTCGGTCCATTGGAGTCCATGCTACTTCTGAGAGCATTCCCATCAACACCATTCCCTCACGTTTTCCTGAAACCTACTCTCACATATTGAACCATAAACTCCCATCTGATTCACACACACCTTCCCCACCTTTTCAGGGTTAACGGTAATTAGCCATTCATCCAGCATGTCCCTGGGATGTGTCGGAGTCTCTCGTGGTCACAGGGACAGCATGCAAACTCCACACAGACAGCAGCAGAGGTCAGGATCGAACCCAGGTCACTGGAGCTGCGATACTCTGCTATTCTGCATTAAATGGAGCAAAGCTCGACAGTAATATCAGAAATTCCGCTCAGGAAGCCTCACCCGAACTCCGGTAATCTTCTCTTTCTGTTGCTGCTCCTTTTCCTGGAAGTCTGATTTCTTTTTTGTGAGAGAGTCTAAGGAAGATTTTAGCTGATCCTGGAAGTCCGAGAGTGAAGGAAATAGAAACAAAGATGCATCAAAAGAAACAGGTGATCAAACCCGAATATCGCAGAAAATGCCGGAGGAACTCAGTGAGTCAGGCAGCATCTATTCAGGGGAAATAAACAGTCGGTGTTCCGGGATGAGACCCTTCTTTGGGACTGGGAAGGAATGGGAGAGAAGCCAAAATATAAAGGTTGGGGATGAGAACCAGCTGACAGGTGACGGGTGAGACAACGTGAGGGGGAACGTGGGGGAGGGTGATAAAGTGAGAAGCTGAGAGGGGACAGGTGGAAGAGGTAAAGGGCTGGAGAAGAAGGAATCTAATACGAGAGGACAATCGACCGTGGAAGAAACGGGAGGAACTAGGCTGTTTGCGGCCCTGAATGGCGACGAGGGAGGAGGTTAGGAGTCAGGTGTTGCAAAGGACAAAGGAAATGTGTTAAGTGTTAAATTAACGTTAGTTTTTACCTTATAGTTTTTAACAGCTTCTGTAATCAGCACAAATCGATGCTCTCTGTGTTCCTGCGCAGCTGCACAGATCACACAGATCAGTGTCTTGTCCGTTTCACAAAACAGCTTCAGTTCTTCCTCATGTTCCTCGCAGTGACGTTTACTTTCCTTCCCTTTCGGATTCAGGTTTAGATTTCGAGCTTTTTCAGCCAGATTTGCTAAGGCCCGATTCACCCTGAGGGTGCGGTCAGCAAACTCCTCTCTACATTCCGGGCAGGAGTTTCTCTCCTCCCTTTCCCAATACCGTGTGATACAAGAGCGACAGAAGTTGTGTCCACACTCCAGTATAATCGGATCGGTGAAGAAATCCAGGCAGACGGGGCAAATTACCTCCTCGGTCCAACTCTCGGCCGGTCCTTTCGAAGCCATGTTAACTCCAGCACTTCCTGATTCAGAATGCTTTCATTTTCGGGGAGTTGCTGATCCCCTGCAGTACCGCGATTGTCCACTACGCGCGCTGCAGACTCGGGGAATCACACAACACACACACACAATGCTGGTGGAACACAGCAGGCCAGGCAGCATCTGTAGGGAGAAGCACTGTCGACGTTTCGGGCCGAGACCCTTCGTCAGGACAGCTGGTGTGGTACACTGCGTCGAGTGCTCCCGGTGTGGCCTTTTATATATTGGTGAGACCCGACGCAGACTGGGAGACCGTTTCGTTGAACACCTACGCTCGGTCCGCCAGAGAAAGCAGGATCTCGCAGTGGCCACACATTTTAATTCCACGTCCCATTCCCATTCTGATATGTCTATCCATGGACTCCTCTACTGTCAAGATGGAGCCACATTCAGGTTGGAGGAACAACACATGGGCAGCCTCCAACCTGATGGCATGAACATTGACTTCTCTCATTTCTGTTAATGCCCCTTCTCCCCTTCTTACCCCATCCCTGACATATTTAGTTGTTCGTCTTTTTTCTTCTCTCTCCCTCTCCCCATCACTGCCTGTTCTCCATCTCTTTCCGGTGCTCCCTTCCCCTTTAGTTCTGCCTAGGCCTCCCGTCCCATGATCCTTTCCCTTCCCCAACTCTGTATCCCTGTGGCCAATCACCTTTCCAGCTCTTAGCTTCATCCCACCCCCTCCGGTCTTCTCCTATCATTTCGCATTTCTGCCTCCCCCTCCTACTTTCAAATCTCTTAATATCTTTCCTTTCGGTTAGTCCTGACGAAATGTCTCGGCCCGAAACGTCGACAGTTCTTCTTCCTATAGATGCTGCCTGGCCTGCTGTGTTCCACCAGGATTTTGTGTGTGTTGCTTGAATTTCAGCATCTGAAGATTTCCTCGTGTTTGCTCAGGGAATCAACGTGGTTTTGCTGGATGTGTTCAGTGGAAATTCTGGCCTTTTCTATGTTGAGTGTGGGATCAAAAACACATTAAACAGACAACGGATACAAAAACGCATCCATGGACTGTCTAAGCCCGGCTACGAGCGGAGGACGGTTGGCCGTATGGCTGGCAACCCCATCTTGTAAAATTCCAGTGCGACAAAAACGTCAGCTGAATCTCCATAGGCCTCATCCATGCGGTCGGAAGGACATTCCCCTGGAAGACGGTTGAAGTCCTGAGATGAAAGGAGAAGCCATGTGCCCCCTGGGGTGGTTCACTACTACCATAACTGTGAGGCTTCCTCAGCCAACCCGGCCTCTCCCTGTCCAGTGTAGAGGACCCCTGTAGTTCCAATGGTGTCCCTGACGTCTGGAATGTGTCAGTAGGCAGCATTCCTGTACGACTGGGCTTCGCAAACTTTTTTTAATGCCAAGGACCAATACCAGTAACCGTGGATCTCAGGTTGGGAACCGCTGCTCTCCAGACATCTCGATGTGATGGCAGGCCAACAAGTTTCGGGCGTCTTTCCCCGAGTTGATGATCTTCCAGCAGCACTCGCTGTCTATTTTCCAGAGCATCCTGGGAACAGCCCGAGGATCAGTGGGCCTTCTGTGACACACAAACACACACAGCTGGGCTCAGACATACAACACTCCCACATTCCTCCCTTTGTGACACCCTGCTTGCTCCGGGCCCCCAGTATGAAGCTCAAACTGTTGCAACACCTGCCCTTTAAATTCATGGCTGAGGCTGTGTTGTGTCTGTTCACTGTTTGAGTTCGATATTAAATGAAGAGCATTGAATGGGAAGGAAGGTTTGAATAGAAGAATAAAGATCTCCTCTGAAGGTATATGGGGTCCTGGTGAGAGCGTACATGGAACACTGTGCACAGGTCTGGTCTCCCTCCTGGAGACAGCCTGTGGGATGAAGGGAATGAAGAGAAGGTTTCAGAGATTGATTTGGGGGGTGCGGTAGTGTCCTCAGAGAGATTACATTGACTGGGCCTGTCTCAAAATTGGAGAAATAAGAGGTGGTCTGAGTGAGACAGACACAGTCTCACAGGGTATTGACAGAGTGGGGCAGGAATGGCGTTTTTCTTCACTGAGTGTTGAATAAGGTCACAGACTCAGAATCCGATGTCGTCTGACAGGTCGCAGATGAGGAGTGCAGCGAATCTTTGGATTTTTTCCCCACAAGGTTTCTAAATTCACAAGGAATATTGAAGGGCGGAGCGAAGATGGGAACATTGCAAGAAAGTGTCCCTGAGGTCAAAGATCAGCCATTATCGGAGTGAAAGGCCGAACTGGCGCAACGGGCCGAAAGGCAACCCCTGCTCCTGTTTCTTATTTCCTAAATCACGAGTTTACCTTTGCGCCTTGTTCTCCCTTGGCCTTCCGCCTGTCGGATTGCACAGGGGAGCGGTGAGAGCTCCGGAGATCCACCAGCAGCCGCTGCGGTTACTTCATGCTCTTGTTATTTATCGTTGTTTCTCTGTATTTGCACAGTTTGTTACCTTAAGCACTCAGGCTGATCTTTCACTGCCTGCTTCTGTTATCGTTACTATTCTACACTTTTTCTAAGTATGTCTGCAGGAAAATGCTTCTCCGGGTGGAACGTAGTGATTTATCTGTACTCTGATAATATTTACTTTGAAATTTGAGTTTCGGGGATTTTCCTTTAATTCTGTGAACAAACTGTGACTGACATCTCCAGCTCCCAGTAGCAGCCCGTTCTCACACACACAGCCAATCAGCGATCACTGCTCGGAGAGGGATGCTGCCATTGGCTGAGGGGTGTCAGTGGGCGGGACGCTGTTTGGACCGGGACCGAGTGGGCCGGAGACCGGGAGCTGCGCCTCGGGTTTCGGCTGCACCACCGGCGGGTCGTGAATACTTTCGAAGGCAGAGCTGAAGCGACCGGCGGAGATTCCGTGAGATGTTTCAGCTACACGGAGGGCGCCCGGCCTTTCCCCGCCGAGGATCGGGGCCTGTTGTCTGGAGTTGTCTCCCAGCCCCGTCCCTTCCTGCTGGCAGACGGGAGCTGCTCCGCAGCGGCTGCCGGTGGATCTCCGGAGCTCTCACTGCTCCCCTGTGCAATCCGAACGGCTGAAAACCAAGGGAGAACAAGGGGCAAAGGTAAACTCGTGCTTTAGAAAATAAAGAACAGGAGCATGTCTGGCCGTTCGGCCCGTTGCGCCTATTCCATCCTTTCCACAGAATAGTCCTTTTTAAATCTTTTTATTGAGTTTAAACAAACATAAATGAAACACGAATACAAAGAGCTTGAGAGTACATAATTAATAGGTTAAGGTATAAATACAAATAGATGATAATAACCTCCAAAACTCATAGATGTTACAAAAAATGGAGAAAATAAATTAAACAAATCCTAACCGACATGGGCCATTGCATTATATCAATTATACACAGTAACGTCAATAACTCCGCACCTCCAACCAAATAATTAAGGATATTAAAAGTAAAGTTTAGGAAAAGTAAATTTAGCTCATATGAAAATGTTGAATAAATGGTCTCCAAATTTCTTGAAAATTAACTGAAGGGTCAAAGACAACACTTCGAATTTTTTCCTAAACTCAAACAAGAAATAGTTTGAGAAAACCACTGAAATATAGTTGGAGGATTAATTTCTTTCCAGTTAAATAGGATAGATCATCTAGCCATTAATGTAAAAAATGCAATCATCCGCCGGGCTGAGGGGGGAATAAATGACTATTATCCACCATTGGTAAACTGAAAGTTGCAGAAATAGAATGCGGTTGCAATTTGATATTCAGAACTGTTGAAATAATACCAAAAACATCTTTCCAATAATTTTCCAAACAGGGGCAAGACTAGAACATGTGGGTCAATGAAGCAACTTCAGAATGACATCTGTCACTGGTTGGATTAACATAAGAATAAAATCGAGCAAGTTTATCCTTGGACATGTGAGCCCTATGAACAACCTGAAATTGTATTAGGCATGTTTAGCACAAATAGAAGAAAAATTGATTAATTGTAAAATGTTCTCCCACTGCCCTGTGGGTATAAGAAAATGAAGTTCTTTTTCCCATTCCTTCTTAATTTTTTCTCATAGTCCTGGCTGTATTTTCATGATCGTATTATAAATGATGGCTACTAAACCCTTCTGGCAAGGATTCAGAGCCAGATTTTTTTCTGTAATGTCCATTGGACATAATTTCAGAAAAGACTAACATTCAAGAAACTTCTAACTTGCAAGTATCTAAAAAAAAAAGAGTTTTAGGCTGGATAGCTGTTCAAAGGACATAAAACTGTTATCTAAAAATAGATCACGAAAACATGTTATACCTTTTGTTTTCCATAACACAAAGGCTTGGTCCATAAAAGAGGGCTGGACAAAAAGTTAGATATAAGAGGGCTTGATTATTCAAGCCAAAGAATTTATGAAACTGAAACCTTATTCTTAGTGTATGTTTAACTATAGGATTAGTTATTTGTTTATTTTGTTCAGATAAAGCAAAAGGAGGAAAATATCCTAAAATAGAAAACAATGAGAAGCCTTGTACAGATTTACACTCCAAATTTACCCATTGTGGGTAAGGTACTACGACCAATTCTCGTGTCCAAAATATTAACTATCAGATGTTAACTGCCCAGTAGTAAAATCTTAGGCTTCTGTAAATATTTCTTACTTAATGTAGGATTTTATTCTGCCACATGTACTAAGATATTTTGCAATCAATAATATCAAAAAAAGTTTTAGGAATAAAAATTGGTAATGCATGGATTAAATATAAAAAATTGGGTAATACTATCATCTTGTTAGTATTAATTCGACCAACCAATGACAGAGATAATGGGGACCACCTGGTAACAAGTTGCTTGATTTGGTCAATTAAAGGTAAAAAAAAACTTTAAATAAACCCTTATGTTTCTTGGTAATTTTAATACCCAAATAAGTAAAATGATCTGTGACAACTTTAAATGGTAAGTGTTTATAAATTGGAACTAGCATATTTAATGGAAATAATTCACTCTTATTAAAATTCAGTTTATAGCCAGAAAAGCTACTAAACTGAGCAAGCAAGGATGGAATAGCAGGAATAGATCTCTCAGGGTCAGATATGTATAGTAACAAATCATCAGCATATAATAATAACTTATAAGTCCCTTACCCATGGGTAATACCAAAAATATTAGGTAATTCATAAATGGCAACGGCTAAAGTTTCCAAAGCAATGTCAAATAATAGAGGACTTAAAGGGCAGCCTTGCCTCGTACCAGGGGACAACTGATAAAAAGATCTTTGATTACTGGTAAGAACCGAAGCCAAAGGTTTATAATACATTAATATAATCAATGATATAAATTTCAAGCTGAAATTAAAATTCTGCAACGTTTTAAATAAATATTTATTAAATATATATTAAATAAATCATTCAACTCTATCGAACGCTTTTTCAGCATCTACGGAAATGACATTCTGGTATTTTAGATGAAGAAGTATAAATTATATTAATTTATTTTCTAATGTTAAAAGATGAATAACAGGTTTTAATAAATCCAGTCTGATCTTCAGAGATAATTTGAGGTAATACATTTTCCCATGTAGTGGCCAAAATTTTGGAAAAAATCGTAGAATCCGTATTCCGCAAGGATATTGGCCGATAGGATGCACATTCAGTGGGGTCTTCAACTTTTTTTTACGAATTGGAGAAATGGAGGCATCATAAAGAGATTGTGATTATTTACTTACAGTTAACACATCTTTAAAAATTTTTACAAAGCCAAGGAGTGAGTATAGAAGAAAAGGATTTAAAAAATTCAGCAGTAGAACAGTCCGGACCAGTGGCTTTAACTGAATTCATTGAAAAAGGGAGTGGGTTCCCTTTTCCAGACCCTGCCCGGGGACTTGTGCCTCTCCTCAGGGTTATATTTTGAACCTCTCGGACAGGGACAGGGACTGGGTTCCCCTTTCTAGACCCTACCCAGGGACTCGTGCCACTCCTCAGGGTTATATATGGAAGCTCTTGGGCAGAGACAGGGAGTGGGTTCCCCTTTCCAGACCCTGCCCAGGAACTTCCGCCACTCCTCAGGGGTATATATGGAACCTTTCTGACACAGACAGGGAGTGGGTTCCCCTTTCCCAGGCAGATGCCTGAAGGTGACCGGGAGCCACCAGAGGGGCTGATGTAATACAAGCCATGGCACGGTGGGTCACTGAGGTAAGGGAACCCATTTGAATGACAGCCCGACTGCATGCGGATTTTGAGAATTTATCCGAAAGCTACAGAAAAAAGGAGAATCCCTTGCGTACTTTATAGCTCATTTTAAGGATACGTGAGAGTCCAATGCCGGCAAACCCCTGAACAGATCAGTATGTCCAGCTGGCAGTGCAGACTTTTCTACACTGTCTCAGGCCCAAGCCTGCCCACTCCTTTAAATTAACTAATCTCAATTCCATGTGTCAGACCTGGCACCGGGTGACATAAATTCTGATGAATAGGGAGCGCAGTTGACTCTTTAAAGGGACTGTGGAAAAGCGAGAGCATGCGCAGAGAACCGGTAGTGAGGAGATGGAGTTCGGGTACCGGCGAAGAACCCAGAACGGGTGTCAGGATCGTGCGGACGGTGCAGATGAAGAGGACACTTGGCTAAGGACAGAAACGGGGTTTGTAGAAAGAGGGGACATTGGGCCAGAGATTGTCGCACTGCATTCACAGACAAGAATAATAAGCGGCAGGAAGAGAGCCTGGATGACAGTGATACTCGACAGAGTACCACATTTACTCTCCACAATCCCATTGGTCCCGGATAGGGCAGGCCAGAGGTGACGGTTCACAGTGATACTCGACAGAGTACCACATTTACTCTGCACAATCCCTTTGGTCCCTGATAGGGCAGGCCAGAGGGGACGGTGATACAGGCAGCTGTGATCTGGCTCACCACACAGACAGGCTCTTTTCTCACTGCTGCAATCAGGTAGAAGGTACAAGACCCTCAGGACTCGCCCCACCAGGGTCAGGAACGGTTACTACACCTCAACCATCGGGCTGTGGAACAACACAGGACAACTGCACTCACCTGCTCTCCATAGAGAGGCTCCTACAACAAATCATCGTACTGGAACTGTATCAAAATGAGTGAAATTGGAGGTGGTTTGACTGAGACAGATCACATTCCTGTCTCAGAATTAGAGAAATAGAATCTCACAGTGTGCTGTCTTTACGACAGTTATTTAGTTTATAATATTTTCGCTTAGTAATTCATTCAATAGTATTTTCTAGTTAGAA
Organism: Hypanus sabinus; assembly: GCF_030144855.1. Classification (NCBI taxonomy): domain Eukaryota; kingdom Metazoa; phylum Chordata; class Chondrichthyes; order Myliobatiformes; family Dasyatidae; genus Hypanus; species Hypanus sabinus. The sequence continues at coordinate 28,087 of NW_026781810.1, forward strand.
TTAGAAGTGTTTAAAGTATATTCATTGCATGTAAAATATATCGGCATGCGATGACGTCACATCCGGTTTCGCCGCGTCTTGTGGGAAAATACCGGTTTGGAATGAGCGCGAGGGTGGGGGCTTTCCACGAGGCTCACCTGAGCAGAAGTTGTTTGCAGGCATGAGAAATCACAGTGAGAGCAACGCTGTAAGTTAATAGATAATCGATATATTGAACTAAAATGTTAATGCCGATCCTGTTAGAAGTAACGACGGTAGATAATGTTTATGCTTTCGTTAGTTAAAGAGTCGCGGATAGTTTGCATGGAGGTATATTTAAAGTAGTCAATGGAGCAGGTAAACTCTCCCTGTATACTGCACCTTAGTGTAATGTAGTTATAGTCACCTTTGCAAGTATTTACACTTGAAATGTGATATTAAGGAAGGAACAAATACTGTATCAATCTTGTATTGTTTTATCAACAGTTTTCACCATATGTTAATGTGAAGAGTGAACAGTAAATGGTTAATCTTACTGCGATCTGGTTCTTATTAACTGTGGTTTATCCGGACGTTAAATTCGGCGTTCGTTACACCCGAAGGAGAACGTTACAGTGAAAAAGCGGCATTATCAGGTGTTTCAAGTGCTGCGATGTCAGCTCAATCCAGCATCAAGTCGACGCCGCCCAGCGACAGGGGCAGTAAACCGACATCAAGTAAGCCCACCCGGGCGTTATCAGGTGTTCCAAGTGCTGCAATGTCAGCTCGATCCGGGATCAAGTCGATGGCGCCCAGCGACAAGGGCAGTAGAACGACATCAAGTAAGTCCACACAGGCAAGAGCCAAAGCAGAAGCCGCCAAGGTGCGACTGCCTTACGCCAAACAAGAAGCAGTTTTGAAAATGAAACAGGCCACCAGAGAAGTCGAAATCCAGAAAGAAAAGGCCGCCAGAGAAGCCGAAAGGGCCGCCAGAGAAGCCGAAAGGGCCGCCAGACAAAGAGAAGAGGCTGCCAGAGAAGTCGTAATCCAGAGAGAAGAGGCCGCCAGAGAAGCCGAAACCCAGTTGGAAATGACAAAAATATCGACAGAGTTGCAAGTGCTGCAGCGAGAAAGAGAAGAAGAAGCTGCCATGGTGGAAGCAGAGAACATAGAAGAAGCTGAAGGGTCGCGTGATCTGACCGAAACAAGTTCTGCTTTAGAAAGGACCAGACTGGAACGCACGAGCGACTATGTACAATATCAAGCAGACAGGCAGGCTCGTCTCCCCTCTCCATACCTATTCGATAACTTCCCCAGCTATGAGGAAGAGAATTTACCCTCGCGGCTCCGCGATGAATTCAAGAATGAAAGAGCTGACAACCGATATTCTTTGACACCAAAGTTACAAAGTTCGATGCGAAGAGACGCGGAGGTTGAATCCAGGATGGCAAATTCCATGAGAAACGTGCGTTCTCAGTCATATAGGCGCCAACGTACTTCTCCAGCCCGCATGCCGCTCGCAGCCGATCCCACGCTGCAGTATTTAGCACGACGGGATCTCGTCACTTCGGGACTGTACCAGTTTGACGATAAACCCGAAAATTACCGTGCTTGGTGCTTGGCACTCCACATTCACCAACGTGATCGACGGGGTCCAGCTCAGTGCAACCCAAAGGTTGGACCTTATGGCGAAATGGCTGGGGAAAGAATCACGCGACCAGGTGAGACGCATGCGTTCAGTGTACATCAACAAACCCGAGCTAGCCTTAAGCGAAGCGTGGGAGAGACTTTGGGAGAGATATGGGGCCCCCGACATTATTGAAGCGGCGCTATATCGACGTCTGGAAAACTTTCCTAAGGTGTCAGCCAAAGACCACTTTAAGTTAAGAGAATTCGGAGATTTACTCATGGAGATCCAAGGCGCCAAAGAAGATGGCTATTCAGCTGGTCTAGTATACCTAGATACTCCATCCGGGATTAGACCAATTGTGGACAAACTTCCATTTGGGCTGCAGGACAAGTGGCTGACTGTTGCCTCAGAGTACAAGGAAGAATACGGTGGTCGATTTCCTCCCTTTGAGCACCTCACTGAGTTTGTGTGCAAGGAGGCGAAGAGGCGAAACGACCCTAGCCTCGTGGGTCCAGGTAGATCCTCTTCGAATGTTTTCAACATTGATAAACCCGTGTCAGTGCTCAAGACCGAAGCCCTTACAACTAACAACGACCCTGGCAAGTATTATCCATTGCATAACAAACCTCACCCCCTGAAAGCATGCAGAATGTTTAGGGAAAAACCCCTTGAAGAGAGGACGGCTCTTCTCAAGGAGAAAAGAATATGTTTTAGATGCTGTTCCTCAACCTCTCACCTCGCCAGAGAATGTACGATCGCCGTGAAGTGTCCGGAATGTGATAGCACGGATCACGTCGGGGCCATGCATCCCGACCTGTCACCGCAAACCGAGAGCGCTCCTTCACCCCCACAACAGGACGGCGGGGAGGGAGAGGCTCACTCCAGGTTAACAGTTGTCAGCTCGAACTGTACAGAAGTCTGCGATCAAGCTCAGTCAAGTCGTTCTTGTTCCAAGGTCTGCCTCACTAAGGTGTACCCTAAAGGAGCCAAAGACAAGGCCATCAAAGCCTATGTGATTCTGGACGATCAGAGCAATCGTTCACTAGTCAGTCCGGAGTTCTTTAAATTGTTCAACATTGAGAGTGAGCGGTTCCCATACTACCTCAAAACTTGCTCAGGCAACATGGAAACCCAAGGAAGGAAGGCAGAAGGCGTCCAGATCGAGTCCCTGGATGGTAAAGTCGTCATCTGTCTCCCTCCGCTCTTAGAGTGCAATGAAATCATGAATTACCGCGCTGAGATCCCGACACCAAGTGCGGTGCTACACCAGCCGCATCTCCACCACATCGCCAAACACATCCCAGAACTGGATCCGAAAGCGGAAATACTCCTGCTATTAGGAAGAGATGTTATCCAGGTACACAAGGTTAGGCAGCAGATCAATGGACCACTCGACGCCCCATTCGCGCAACGTCTGGATCTGGGCTGGGTGGTGATAGGAGAGGTGTGTCTCGGTGACGTACACAAACCGATGGTTAACACACTCAAGACCAATGTGCTAGAGAGTGGCCGCCATTCAATCTTTCAACCCTGCCCGAGTGTCCCGTGCATCAAGGAAGCACAACAAGGCGTTAACAAGCGCGAGGCAAGCGACGAGTCGCTGGGCCAGTCAGTCTTCGCTCTAACGAAGTATGACAACAAACTTGCACAGTCAGCTCAAGATACCATTTCTTTAAAAACCAAAGACACCAAGGTCTTCAGAGATGAAGCAAATAATGGGGTTGCCCCATTGCCTATCAGAGAACCATGCCAGCGCTCACCAGATAACAAAGAGCAGGCAGTCAAACGGTTCACGTCCTTACGGAAAACCCGGAAAAGGAAACCTGAGATGCAGCAACACACCCGATTGGCCCACGAGGTACTGTGCACCCTAATGGCAGAGGTCACAGCCATTATAAACGCACAATCATTCCTACCTGTGTCTTCCGACCCAGAAAACCCATTTATACTTTCGCCATCAACGCTCCTTACGCAGAAGGCAGGAGCACCTCCTCCACCAGGAGACTTCTCAGACAAGAATTTGTACACAAAGTAATGGAGACAAGTCCAGGCTCTGGCAAATCAGTTCTGGTCCCGCTGGAGACAGGAATATCCACCCTCGTTGCAACAGAGACGAAAGTGGACAGAACCCCGCAGGAATCTTCAAGTTGGAGACTGAGTCTTGCTCAGGGACAAGCAAGCCACCCGCAACAGCTGGCCAACGGCCAGAATCACTGCTACATTCCCTAGCGGGGATGGACATGTCAGGAAGATCGAATTGAAGACTACCGACCAAGGCGATGTGAAAATTAACCAAAGGCCAGTTACAGAAGCTGTTCTACTTCTACCCAATGACTGATTAAGAGACTAAGTTTGTACTATGCTCATTATGACCTTACGAAGGTCAAGCGGGGAGTGTGCTGTCTTTACGACAGTTATTTAGTTTATAATATTTTCGCTTAGTAATTCATTCAATAGTATTTTCTAGTTAGAATTAGAAATGTTTAAAGTATATTCATTGCACGTAAAATATATCGGCATGCGATGACGTCACATCCGGTTTCGCCGCGTCTTGTGGGAAAATACCGGTTTGGAATGAGCGTGAGGGTGGGGGCTTACCACGAGGCAGACCCGAGCAGAAGTTGTTTGCAGGCATGAGAAATCACAGTGAGAGCAACGCTGTAAGTTAATAGATAATCGATATATTGAACTAAGATGTTAATGCCGATCCTGTTAGAAGTAACGACGGAAGATAATGTTTATGCTTTCGTTAGTTAAAGAGTCGCGGATAGTTTGCATGGAAGTATATTTAAAGTAGTCAATGGAGCAGGTAAACTCTCCCTGTATACTGCACCTTAGTGTAATGTAGTTATAGTCACCTTTGCAAGTATTTACACTTGAAATGTGATATTAAGGAAGGAACAAATACTGTATCAATCTTGTATTGTTTTATCAACAGTTTTCACCATATGTTAATGTGAAGAGTGAACAGTAAATGGTTAATCTTACTGCGATCTGGTTCTTATTAACTGTGGTTTATCCGGACGTTAAATTCGGCGTTCGTTACACCCGAAGGAGAACGTTACACACAGGATATTTACAGCGGAAGAGCTGGAATGAAGTTTCCCATAAGGTGTGGAACCAGCGCTCGGATTCTGTGACACCGGTTCCTCAACACAGCCAAAGGAAACATCATTCCTGCCTCTACCCTGTCAATACACTGCGAGACTGTGTCTGTCTCAGTCAGACGGCCTTTTATTTCTCTAATTTTGAGACAGGCCCGGTCAGTATAATCTCTCCGAGGACACTACCTCACCTCCTAAATCAATCTGGGAAATCTCTTCATTCCCTTCATCCCACAGGCTGACTCCGGGAGGGAGACCAGACCTGTGCACAGTGTTCCATGTACGCTCTCACCAGGATCCCGAATACCTTCAGAGGAGATCTTTATTCTTGTATTCAAACCTTCCTTCCCATTCAATGTTCTTCATTTAATATCGAACTCAAACAGTGAGCAGACACAACACAGCCTCAGACATGAATTTAAAGGGCAGGTGTTGCAACAGTTTGAGCTTCATACCGGGGGCCACGGAGCAAACAGGGTGTCACAAATGGAGGAATGAGGGAGTGTTGTATGTCTGAGCCCAGCCGTGTGTGTTTGTGTATCAGAATCAGGTTTAATATCAGCGGCGTATGTGGTGAAATTTGTCAGCAGCAGATTGCATTATTTAATAATAAAACCTACGGATTACAATAAGTATGTATAAAATTATATTTAAAGTGTAGTGCAAAAAGCGAGGGAAAATCCTGAGGAAGTGCTTATCGGCTCATTGTCCATTCAGAAATCTGACAGTGGGGAAGAAGCTGTTCCTCAACCGGGGAGTGTGTCTTCAGGGTCCTGTACATACTCCTTGATAGTAGAAATGAGAAGAGGTCATGTCCTGGGTGATTGGGGTCCTTAATGATGGATGTCACCTTTTTCTGGCATCATCTTTTGAATGTGTCCTGGATGCTGTGGAGTCCAGTGCCCATGAAGGAGCTGGCTGAGTTTACAACTTTCTGCAGCATTTTCCGATCCTGTGCAGTGGCTTCTCCACACCAGGCAGTGATGCAACCAGTTAGAATGCTCTCCACAGTACATCTGTAGAAATTTGCAAGTGTCTTTAGTGACAGACCGATTCCCCTCAGTCTCCGAATGAAATATAGCCGATGTTGTGGCTTCATTGTAACTGCATCAATATGTTGGGCCCAGGATAGTTCCTCAGAGATGTTGACAGGCAGGAAATGGAAACTGCTCACCCTTTTCACTTCTGATCCCTCGATGAGGACTGGTGTGTGTTCCCTCGACTTCCCCTTCCTGAATCCACAATCAATTCCTTTGTCTTCATGATGCTGAGTGCAAGGTTGTTGCTGTGACACCACTCAACTTGCTGATCTATCTCAATCCTGTACTCCTCCTCGTCACCGTCTGAAATTCCAGCAACAATAGTTGTGTCATCAGCAAGTTTATAGATGAGCCTAGACACACAGACGTGAGTGCAGAGAGAGTAGAGCAGTGGGCTGAGCACGCATCGTTGAGGTGTGCCAGTGTTGATTGTCAGCAAGGAGGAGATGTTATTTCTGATTCACACAGTCTGGGGTCTCAATAGACAATAGACAATAGGTGCAGAAGTAGACCATTCGGCCCCTCGAGTCTGCACCGCCATCCTGAGATCATGGCTGATCATTCACTATCAATACCCAGTCCCTGCCTTGTCCCCATATCCCTTGATTCCCCTATCCATCAGATATCTATCTAGCTCCTTCTTGAAAGCATCCAGAGAATTGGCCTCCACCGTCTTCCAAGGCAGTGCATTCCACACCTCCACAACTCTCTGGGAGAAGAAGCTCTTCCTCAACTCTGTTTTAAATAACTGACCTCTTATTCTCAATCCATGCCCTCTGGTACTGGATTCTCCCAACATCTGGAACATATTTCCTGCCTCAATCCTATCAAATCCTTTACTTATCTTAAATGTTTCAATCAGATCCCCTCTCAATCTCTTCAATTCCAGCGTGTACAAGCCCGATTTCTCCAATCTCTCTGCGGCAGACAGCCCTACCATCCCAGGAATCAACCTAGTGAATCAAAGCTGCACTTCCTCAATTGCCAGAATGTCCTTCCTTAAACCTGGAGACCAAAACTGTACACAATATTCCAGGTGTGGTCTCACCAGGGCCCTGTACAAATGCAAAAGGACATCCTTGCTCTTGTACTCAATTCCCCTTGTAATAAAGGCCAACATTCCATTTGCCCTCTTCACTGCCTGTTGCACTTGCTCATTCACCTTCATTGACTGATGAACTAGGACTCCTAGGTCTCTTTGCATTTCTCCCTTACCTATCTCGACACCGTTCAGACAATACTCTGCCCTCTTGTTCCTGCTTCCAAAGTGGATAACTTCACATTTATTCACATTGAATGACATCTGCCAAGTATCTGCCCACTCACCCAGCCTATCCAATTCTCCCTGTATTCTCCTAACGTCCTCTTCTCATGTCACACTACCACGCAGTTTAGTATCGTCAGCAAACTTGCTGATATAGTTTTCAATGCCCTCATCTAAATCGTTGACATAAATCGTAAAGAGCTGTGGTCCCAATACAGAGCCCTGTGGTACCCCACTAGTCACCTCTAGCCAGTCCGAGAAACACCCATTCACTGCTACCCTTTGCTTTCTATCTGCCAACCAGTTTTCTATCCATGTTGAAACCCTGCCCCCAATGCCATGAGCTCTGATTTTACTCACCAATCTCCTATGTGGCACCTTATCGAATGCTTTCTGAAAATCTAGGTACACAACATCCACTGGCTTACCCTCATCTAACATCCTTGTTACACCCTCAAAAAACTCCAACAGATTAGTCAAGCATGATTTGCCCTTGGTAAATCCATGCTGGCTCGGCCTAATCCTATTACTGCCATCAAGATGTGCCACTATTTTGTCCTTAATAATGGACTCAAGCATCTTCCCCACGACTGACGTTAGGCTAACAGGGCGATAGTTCTCCGTTTTCTCCTTCCCTCCCTTCTTGAAAAGTGGAATAACATTAACACTCTCCAATCTTCAGGAACTGATCCTGAATCTAAGGAACATTGGAAAATGATTACCAATGCATCCGCAATTTCCTGAGCCACCTCTTTTAGAGCCCTCGGATGCAGACCATCTGGACCAGGGGATTTATTAGCCTTCAGTCCTACCAGTCTACTCATCACAGTTTCTTTCCTAATGTCAATCTATCTCAATTCCTCTGATAACTTATGACCCTGGCCCATCCATACATCTGGGAGATTGCTTGTGTCCTCCCTGATGAAGACAGATCTAAAGTACGCATTGAATTCTGTTGCCATTTCCCTGTTTCCCATAACAATTTCTCCCAAATCATTCTTCAAGGGGCCAACATTGTTCTTAACTATCTTCTTTCTCTTCACATAGCTAAAAAAGCTTTTGCTATCCCCTTTTATATTCCTGGCTAGACTGAGCTCATACCTGATTTTTTCTCTCCGTATTGCTTTTTTAGTTAAGATCTGCTGTTCCTTAAAACTTTCCCAATCATCTGCATTCCCACTCATTTAGCCCTGTCATACTTCTTTTTCTTTAATGCTATACAATCAATGACTTCCTTTCTCAACCACCGTGGCCCCTTCCACCTCTTTGAATCCTTCCTTCTCTTTGGAATGAACTGCTTTTGCATCTTTTGTATTATCCCCAAGAATATCTGCCACTGCTGATCCACTGTCTTTCCTGCCAGGGCATCCGCCCATTTAACTTTGGCCAGCTCTTCCCTCATGGCTCCGTAGTCTCCTTTATTTATTTGCAACACTGACACCTCTGATCTGCCCTTATCCCTCTCAAATTGTAGGTAAAAACTTATCATGTTATGATCACTACTTCCTAATGTCTCCTTTACTTCAAGATCACTTATCAATTCCTGTTCATTACACATCACCAAGTCCAAAATAGCCTCGTTCCTGGTTGGCTCAAGCACAAACTGTTCCAAAAATACATCCCTTAGACACTCCACAAACTCCACAAAGTCCTCCTGGTGAGGATCCAGTGGCAGAAGGAGGTACAGAGGCCCAGGTTTTGGAGCTTGTTGATTACAATTGAGGGTCTGACTGTGTTGAACGCTGAGCTGTAATCATCAGCCTATCTTGTGTATTGCTATTGTCCGGGTGATCTGATGCTGATTGTGAGCCAGTGAGAATTGTTGACCGATAGTAGCGATTGACAAATTGCAGTGGATCCCTGCACACAGACAGGAGTTGATTGACCATGACCAACCCCTCAAAGCACTTCATTACAGTAGTGAGCGTCACTGGGCGATGGTTGTTGAGGCAGGTCACCCTGGTATTTTTGGGCACTGGTATAATTGTTGACGTTCTGAAACGCGCGTGTGTGTGTATGTCTACGTGTGTTTGCATGCTTGAGCAGAGAGACAGAGTACTTGAGGCTTTCCAGTTCGATGCAGGAATATTTCCAGTAATTGGTGTGCCTTGAAAGACGGGTCACAGTGTTGGGCCGACTATTCAGATCAGAACAAAATCATTTACCCAGCAGACTGAGCTCATAACCCGCTCTTGTGTTTCAGTGTTATTTACAAATTGAAATGTACAATTTAAAATGTGCAAAGTAAATTTATTATCAAAGTATAGGCACATCACCATGTATAATCCTGGGATTTGATTATGTTGTAAATTCAGTAAACTCAAGAACCATTATAAAATGAATGAAAGATCGCCCCCAACAAGACAAACAAAATAACCATGTGCAGAAGACAACAAAATTCAAATACAAAAGAAATAAAACCAAAAAATAACCCAGAAATAAACATCAAGAACATGAGATGAAGAGCTGTTGATTGTGTCCATTCGTTGTGGGAATAGCAAAGTTGAAGGATCTGGTCTCAATTTAGAAATTTTTTTGGTTTAGCGAATTTTTCATTATCATCTCCCAATCTCCTTAATTTTTTTTTAATCCCTTCCATGACTGACAAAGTCTTTAAGGATTGGGATGAACTCGGTATTAAGTGTCTTTGGGACTTGTTTATCTCAGGATCTCTTGCATCATTTGACCAATTGTCAAATCAATTTGCACTCCCAAAATCACATTTTTCCAGATACCTTCAAATTAGAGATTTTCTACGTTTCCAATTAGCTACTTATCCTATAGGTCCTGATAAAAATTTACTGGAAGATCTTTTAAATTTAACACCTTTTGTTAATGGTTCTATTACCAGTATCTATAACTTGTTGATTGATTCTAGACAAGACTTTTTAGATAAAATAAAAAAACGCTTGGGAGGATGACCTAAATTGTCAGATTTCTGATGATAGATGGAATAAAATTCTTAAACAGGTTAATAAATCATCTACACACATGCTCGTCATTCTCTTCTACAATTTAAAGTGGTTCATAGAGCTTACATTTCTAAACAGAAGTTGTCCAGTTTTTACCCAAATGTTTCCCCACTTTCTAATAAATGCAACTCTGCTGATGCCTCTTTAATTCATATGTTTTGGTTTTGGCCTACAATTGAAAAGATTTGGCGGGAAGTATTTCATACCTTCTCCCAACTTTTTAGGATCCAATTTGACCCAAATCCCCTTACTTCCTTGTTTGGTATTATTGCAAATGAAGACATAACTTTAAATACTCCTAACCTACAGGTTTTAGTTTTTACCTCTCTTTTAGCACAAAGAGCAATCTTGCTTAAATGGAAGGAGTCAACCCGTCCTACACATCTTCAAAGGCTACGTAATATTATGTCGTATTTAAATTTAGAAAAGATCCGCTGCTCAGTCTTAAATTCGAAACAATCTTTTTATGATATTTTGGGACCTTTCCTAAATAGCGTTTCCAATTTATAAAGTTTAACAGTGCACAGACTTTGATGTATATTTTTATCTTCTCTTCTTAAGTGAATATGTTTTTTTTCTAATCCATTGTCATCCATCAGCTTTTTTCTTTGGTAGTTGGTAGGGGGTTGACTTTTTATATATATATATATATATATATATAACATTTATTTTATGATTTGATCTGTCTTTAAATTTTTGATTACCGAGTGCTATACCTTTATGTGTTATGCTATAACATCTTGATCAATATTATTACAATATATGAAAGTACACAAGTTATGATGAGATGTATCTATGTGTTGCACTCTGTAAATCTTTTTTTTTCTTCTGAATAAAAATATTGTAAAAAGAAAGCAGGAACTGTTGGTTGAGTGTAATAACTGTTCCTGAACCTGGAGTTGATGCTCCTGAGACTCATGCACCTTCTTCCTGATGGCAGCATTGAGAAGAGAGCATGGCCTGGGTGGTGGGGGTCCTTGATGATGGATGCTGATTTCCTGCGACAGCACTCCACAGAGATGTGCTCAGTCGTGAGCAGAGTTTTACCTGTGATGTGCTGGGCCACATCCACTATGATGTGCTGGGCCATACTACTGAGGACAGAGAGTTCCCGCTTTCTTGTAATTGCACTTGTGTCCCGGGCTCGGGACAGATCCTCTGAAATGTTAACACTGTGGAATTTAAAGTTGCTGAACGTCTCCACCTTTGAGCCCCGATGAGGATTGCCTCATGGGTTCCTGTTTCCTCCTCCAAAGTCCAGAACCAGCTCATTGCTCTTGCTCTCATTGAATGAGAGGCTGCTCTTGGACCATAAGAAGCAGAATTACGCCATTTGGCCCATCAAAACTGCTCTGCCGCTTCGTCATGGTAAATCCATTATTCCTCCCAGCCCCAATTTCCTGCCTTCGCCGCGTATCCTTTCATGCCCTGACCGATCGAAAGTCCATCAACGTCTGCCTTAGCAAAAGGAAAAGCAGCATCCGTCATCAAGGCAAGATGAGATGAGGCACCTCCCACTACATACCCATCCATTTCTGTCCCTCCGCCCTCCCCACTCTCTTGCCTACAAAGCTCACTTTCACTCCTTACCATTACCTACCCAGGACTGTATACAGTGCAGGCATTACAATAAATAATAAACAGGACAGTAGGGCAAGGGGTCAGTCCAGGCTCTGGCTATTGAGGAGTCTGATAGCTTGAGGGAAGAAACTGTTACATAGTCTGGTCATAGTCCGAATGCTTCGGAGCCTTTTCCCAGACGGCAGGAAGGAGAAGAGTTTGTATGAGGGGTGCATGGGGTCCTTCATAATGCTGTTTGCTTTGCGGATGCAGTGTGTAGTATAAATGTCTGTAATGACGGGAAGAGAGACCCCGATGATCTTCTCAGCTGACCTCACTATCCGCTGCCGGGTCTTGCGATCCAAGATGGTGCAATTGCCGAACCAGGCAGTGATGCAGCTGCTCGGGATGCTCTCAATACAACTTCTGTAGAATATGATGAGGATTGGGGGGAGGGGGGTGTGAGATGGACTTTCCTCAGCATCACTCCTCTCCATAGTCGCTGCCTGACCCCGGGTTCCTCCAGCATGTTGTCTGTGTTGCTTTGGGTTTCCGTATCTGCAGTCACACCATAAACCAATGCGCATGCGTGGTCGGTGCGGCCGATTCCCGAATATCGCGCATGCGCTAAGTAGACGAGAGGCGCTGAACTAACGGACGCAGGTAAGAGCGAACTCCGGGTGAACTTATTCACCGGCGTCTGAAACGCGACCAAAGTACAATTACTGTGATTTCCAGCCACACTAGTGCTGCACCCCACGACAGTCCTGGTCCTCTCCCTCTCTCTGAGCCCCATGATCCGTACCCGGCCGGGGGGAGCTTTCGACTCGTGGGCGACGCCGCCGCCAGTTTTGCGGCGCATGCGCATTCCTGGATCTTTCGATGGCGGACAGGGAGGTTTCTCTACGTGAGGGCTTCTGGGTAAAGAGGCAGCCATGGCCGTTGTTACCAGTGTTGCCTCGTACAGTCGAAGGAAGTGTGAGCGAATGTATCTCCCAAACACTACTGAGCTCCAGCTATTTAAATCCGAGGATTATGACCTCTGAACAAAAATATAGTTACCAGTTTATCTCAGTTAAAGAGTTTACCTTCCATTTAGATTCAGATTCAGATTCAGTTTATTGTCATTTAGAAACCACAAATGCAATGCAGTTAAAAAATGAGACAACGTTTTGTGAGATATCACAAAAGCACATTACAGAACAGACTACACCAGAAAATCCACGTAACGTTTGGCAATCCTCAATCCAGAGTCCGGAGAGGATGCTGCTTATTAATATCGCGCTACGATCTTAGCGCGTTCTCTGGAAAGGAGCTCCAAATGCACCAGACAAAACAAGAACAAAAGCTAAAGCTACAAGACCTGCACAAAACCACATAATTACAACATATAGTTACAACAGAGCAAACAATAGCATAATTGATTTAAAAAAAAACATGGGCACAGTTAAAATAGTCCAAAGATGTTAAAAGTTAAAAGTTAAAAGACTATAAGTTCGAAAAGAAACCACCACACAGTTTCCACAAGGCCTCAGGGTCCCAACAGACCGGTCATCCCACGCAAGCGGCAGAAGGGAATACCCCCGCTATACTTCAACAGCGCCGCCCGACTCAGCCTCGCAGACGCAGCACACAATGAAAATGCTCCGACCGCTGCGGACTCCGAGACCGTTGAACTAGTGAAAATGTCAATTAGTGCTTTATGGAATTAAAACCTTCCATCATATTTAGTTCTCTCTGGGTCAGTAACGATATGAAACACCTTTGCCTCGATGACAAGTGACTTCTGGCTTTCAGATCACAAAGGTGCCGCACTCCAATGAGAATAACCACTGCCCTCCACTATATATTCATTGGCATTGCCATCGATGGGTTCATCACTGTCAATCAGCAGATGGGGGGGGGGGGCGATCCAAGTAATTAGTAAATCTCCAGGATCGTACATGTAGTAACAAGTGTTCTTTGTAGTGTTGTGCAACATGACCAGAACTTGAAATAATGTCAAAAGAGAAATTGAGCCAAGTCATAGATTGATTGAAGTCAGAAACAGCCCAATCTCACACAGACAGGAATACAGTCCGAGAATTTGATGGTCAGTCAGAGTGCCTGTTCCATGCCTTGTTAGAAGATGGAGGTGTCCCTGCTTCCCACACCCCACCAGAGGAGCTATCTGCTACCCCGTCTGTAATCTCTGCTGTTCTCACTAAGCAACTGAAAAGAAGGGGGCAAAAAAATCTCTACCTTCAGCTAAAGCCTCAAAATCTCCACTCCGACTCCATTCACTCTGACACTGACCGCTCCACTCGCTCCTGCCCAACTTTCAGTTCTTGCTGAGCAAACCCAAATGCTGACTGGCCGCGGCTCAAAGGTCCAACGGAAAAAAAAAAAAACTGCTGCGAGGCTCTGCCTTTAATCCTTGACTGAAGACCATATGTCATTGAATCATAGAAAACCTACAGCACAATACAGGCCGTTCAGCCCACAAAGCAGTGACAAACATGCCCTTACCTCAGAAATTACCTAGGGTTACCCATCGCCCTCTATTTTTCTTCGAGCCTTCTATGTCTCAAAATCAGCAAAGTTTCCTGAAGGGAATATCTTGCCTGACAAATCTGTTAGCATTCTTGGAAGAAGCACAAGCAGGATCGACAAAGGAGAATTCGTTTCCTCAAGTGAAACTCGTGCTGGAAAAGCAACCCGAATGAAGAAATAGATGTTGTATACTTGGATTTTCAGAAGGCCTTTGACAAGGTGCACCACAACGGACCCAAATGCAAGACACAGACACTGAAGTGCGAGGGAGAGGACCAGGTGTATCAAGCAAGAAGTGGGGAAGAAACGACACTGGACAAGACTAGGTGACAGGGCATTGGCTAGGACAAGGGTAGGAAGGTGAGGCCTGGACGAGGAACTAAGAACTGGGAACTAGGAACCTGGACAAGGATTCCAAGCCAGAGATTGGAGAGGGACCCGGAACCTGGGTCTTGACTCGGGCTCGGACTCCGGATCCAGACGAGGACTGGACGTGGCAAGCTAACAGGACTGGGAACCTCCTCGGAGCCTCGAACATGGAGTGGAAACCTCCTCGGAGACTTTGACCCGGACTGGACTTGACTCGAAGCCTGAGACTTGGACTGGACTTGGACACGGAACGACAAACAACGGCAGTCCACTCGAGTAGCGGCAAACAGTCTTCCTACTGAGCCTTGGACTCAAGCACAGGAACACAGAACACAGAGCCAGGACCCCTCCTTGGGTCAGGACGTAGGGGCTTTACATAGAGTCAGGACCCCTCCTTGGGGACAGGACGTAGGGCCGGGGCTTTACACAGAGTCAGGACCCCTCCATGGGGACAGGACGTAGGGCCGGGGCTTTACACAGAGTCAGGACCCCTCCTTGGAGACAGGACATAGGGCCGGGGCTTTACATAGAGTCAGGACCCCTCCTTGGGGACAGGACGTAGGGCCGGGGCTTTACATAGAGTCAGGACCCCTCCTTAGGGACAGGACGTAGGGCCGGGGCTTTACATAGAGTCAGGAACCCTCCTTGGGGAAAGGACGTAGGGCCGGGGCTTTACATAGTCAGGACCCCTCCTTAGGGACAGGACGTAGGGCCGGGGATTTACACAGAGTCAGGACCCCTCCTTGGGGACAGGACGTAGGGTCGGGACTCATACACGGACACTAAACACGGGGACACAAAGAGACAGTTCCAAGCTCATCGATAGACAGTTCCTTCTGTTGGCATGACAAGGCTCCAGTCTCACTCTAGCGGTTAAACTTGATGGTGATTCAGGCGATGACACAGGCGAGGTTGCAGGCAAGGCTTCAGGCGTGGGTTGCTGAAAGATGGGGAAGGGATGGAAGGGAAGGGAACAGTCCAGGGAAGGGTAACGGCAAAGCCGGCCTGTCTTACGCGACGGAGGCGAGGACAGGGAGGGACAGAATCAACCGCAGGGCAATGGCAAAGACAGCCTGACCTACCCCACAGTGGCAAGGACAGGATACTGACAAGACCAACCCGCACCTACACTCGAACCCAGGGCCACTGATATTCCAGCCCCAATTTGAGAATCAGGTGCCTGTGATTCAGCCCAACTGAAACAATGGACAGCCCGAAGACCCGGAGCCCAGAGTCCACGGACCGGACCGTGAACCGGAACGCAGACGTCATGGACAGGACCATGACAAGCTGAATGGTAGGAGGCAAAGACTGGGAATAAAGGGAGCCAACTCTGGTTGGCTGCCAGTTACTAGTGATGTTCCTCAGGGCTCTGTGTTCGGACTGGTGATTTTTGTAATATTCCAATAGTTTGGAAGACAGAATTGCTGGCTTTGTTACAAGGTTTGCAGACGATATGAAGACATGAGGAGGGGCAGGTAGTTTTCGGTAGAGAGGGTGCAGAAGGACTGAGATAGATTTAGAGAATGGGAAAAAAAAACAGCAGATGGGATACAGTGCCGGGAAGTGTATGTTCATGCATTTTGGTAGAAGAAATGAAAGTGTTAACTTCTTCGAAATGGACAGAAAATACCGAACAACTGAGGTGCAAAGGGTCACGGGGAGTCCATGTTCAGGATTCCCTGAAGGTTAATTTGCAGGTCGAGTCTGTGGTGTGGAAGGCAAACGCAACGTCAGCATTCATTTCGAGAGATCTACAATATATCAGCGAGGATGTAATTTGGGAATTTGGTCATCACTGGTGAGGCCTCACTCGGAGGACAGGTCTGGGCCCCTGATCTTGGAAAGGACGTGCCGAAACTGGAGAAGGTTCAGAGTATGTTCACAAAAACAGATTCCAGGATTGAATGGATTGTCATATGAAGAGCGTTCAATGGGCCTGAGCCTGGATCAGCAGAGGAATTAGGGCTGACCTCATGGAAACTTATCAAACTGTGGAAGGGCTTGATAGAGTGGATGTGGAAAGGATGCTTCCTCTGGTGGAAGAGTCTGCGACCAGGGAACAGAGCATCAGAATAGAGGGGTGTCCTTTTAGAACGGAGATGACAGAGAACGGACAGAGAGTGGTGAATCTGGGGAATTCCGTGCCACAGGCAGCTGTGGAGGCCAATTCTTTATGTACATTTAGGGCAGAGGTGGATAGAATCTTGATTGATCCGGGCATGAAGTGATACAGGGACAAGACAGGAGATTGGAGTGGAGAGCAAATTTGGATCAGCCATGATAAAATGACAGAACAGACTCGATGGGGTAAACAGCCTCATTCTGGTCTTAAGTCTTACAGTCTGACGGTCTGTCCCCAGTGTGAACTCGCTGATGTAGCTTCAAGTCAGATGACTAAGTGAATCCCTTCCCACAATCTGAGAAAGTGAATGGTTTCTCCCCAGTATGAACTAACTGGTGTCTCTGTAGCTTGGATGACCGAGTGAATCCCTTCCCACATTCAGGGCAGGTGAATGGCCTCTCCCCAGTGTGGATTCGCTGGTGTGACAAAAGGGTGGATGAGTGAGCGAATGCCTTCCCACAATCTGAGCAGGTGAACGGCCTCTCCCCAGTGTGGATTCGCTGGTGTGACAAAAGGTTGGATGACTGAGTGAATCCCTTCCCACATTCAGAACAAGTGAATGGCCTCTCCCCAGTGTGAACCAGCTGGTGTCTCTGTAGGGTGGATGAGTGAGTGAATCCCTTCCCACACACAGAGCAGGTGAACGGCCTCTCCCCAATGTGAACTCGCAGATGTATTTTCAAATCCGATGACCCAGCAAACTCCTTTCCACAGTCTGAGCAGGTGAACGGCCTCTCCCCAGTGTGAACTCGCTGATGTATTTTCAAGCCAGATGATCGAGCGAACTCCTTTCCACAGTCTGAGCAGATGAACGGTTTCTCCCCAGTGTGAACTAACTGGTGCCTCAGTAGGCGAAATGACAGAGTGAATCTTTTCCCACAGTCTGAGCAAATGAATGGTTTCTCCCCAGTGTGAAAGCACTGATGTGTGTTCAGTTGAGATGACCGAATGAATCGCTTCCCACAGTCCGAGCAGGTGAATGGCCTCTCCCCAGTGTGAACTCGCTGATGTACTTTCAAGTCAGATGACAGAGTGAATCTCTTCCCACATTCAGAGCAGCTGAACGGTTTCTCCCCGGTGTGAAATCGTTGATGGACGCTCAGCTGAGCTGCACGAGCGAACTCCTTCCCACAGTCTGAGCAGGTGAACGGTTTCTCCCCAGTGTGAACTCGCTGATGTTCCTTCAGTTGAGATGACCGTGTGAATCCTTTCTCACATACTGAGCAGGCAAACGGTTTCTCCCCAGTGTGAACCAGCCAGTGTGTCTGTAGTTTGGATGACTGAGTGAATCCCTTCCCACACTCAGAGCAGGTGAATGGCCTCTCCCCAGTGTGAACCAGCAAGTGTCTCCGTAGTTTGGATGAATGCATGAAACCTTTCCCACATTCAGAGCAGGTGAACGGACTCACCCCAGAATGAACTTGCTGATGTACCTTCAGGTCAGATGACCGAGTGAATCCCTTCCCACATTCTGAGCAGCTGAACGGTTTCTCCCCAGTGTGAGTTTGCTGATGTTCCTGTAGTTGAGATGACCGAGTGAATGCCTTCCCACATTCTGAGCAGCTGAACGGTTTCTCCCCAGTGTGAACCAGCTGATGTCTCAGTAGGTGAGATGACCGAGTGAATCGCTTCCCACATTCTGAGCAGCTGAACGGTTTCTCCCCAGTGTGAACCAGCTGGTGTCTCAGCAGGTGAGATGACCGAGTGAATGCCTCTCCACATTCTGAGCAGGTGAACGGCCTCTCCCCAGTGTGAACTCGCCGATATACCTTCAATTGAGATGACGAAGTGAACTCCTTCCCACAGTCTGAGCAGGTGAGCGGCATCTTCTCAGTGTGAACTGGTGACGTTCGTTCATTTGAGATGACTAAATGAATCTGTTTCGACATTCAGAGGTGGGGAAAGGCCATGGCACCATGTGAATTTGCTGGTGTCTCTGTAGTGTGGTTGATTGTGTCAGTGCCTTCCTGCACTCTGAGAAACGTCCCCTCACTGGTGAATTTTTGGATATATCTTCAGCATCAATGACAGAATGAATTGCTTCCCGCAGTCAGAACAGGTGGAGCATCTCACTGTCGTGTGAACTTGCTGATGTATCTTCAGGCTGGTTGACTGAGTAGTTCCCCTCCCTCACACAGAGCAGGTGAATGGCCTCTCCCCACTGTGAACTCACTGGCGTGTCTGCGGGTAGGCTGTGAGTGAATCCCTTCCCACACTGAGAGAAGGAGAATGATATCTCACTGCGATCAATCATCTGGCAATTCAGACAGTCAAATGTTTGAATCCCTTGTACAATCAATGAGTTGAAGAACTGATCTCCAGTGAACAAATGCTGGTGTGTTCTCAGCACCCCGGTTCCTGTGGATAACACGGAGTTACAAAAGAAAATTTCCCTTCAGACACAGATACAACTCCAACTGGATCAACAACAATGCAAAATACATCAATGGGAGAAGGACAATATCCATCCGACCTTATCTCAAACACATTTACTGAGGTCGCCTTCACTGCTTCATTAGGCAGAGAAATCCACAGGTTCACCACCCTCAGGGAAAAGCAGTTCCTCCTCATCTCCGTCCCACATCCCCCAATCTTGAGGCAATGTCCTCTCGTACTAAGCCTCACCTACCAGTGGAAGCAACTTTCCTGCCTCTGGCTTATCTACCCCTTTCATAACTTTACATGTTTCTGTAAGATCTCCTCTGAATGTGAGCGCTGGAATCACAATTTTACCCAATTCAACTCAAGCTGGAGCAACACAACCTGAGATATACAGTGGGAAGCGAGGGAGGAGATTGCTGAGCCTCTGGCGATGACCTTTGTATTACCACTCAGGAAGGGAGATGTGCCAGAGGATTGGAAGACCTTGTCCCCTTGTTAGGGAATGGAGTAGAGGGAACCCAGGAATTATAGACCAGTGAGTGGAGAGTGCCCCAGTGGCCATCTCCCTCAGTAATTGTTACCTCACTTTGGATGCGGTTGAGGGGATGACCTGACAGAGGACGACCACGACGATCGGGTCTCTGGCACTGAGCCTGGTTCCGTGTGGCAGAAGGGAAAGAGGAAGTTGAGGAATGCAGTAGTCATAGGATTCAATAGTGAGGGAAATGGACAGGAGGTTCTGCACGCCTGATAGAGATACGTGTGTGGTGTGTTGCCTCCCAGGTGCCAGGGTACGGGATCTCTCAGATCGGGTGCAAGGTATTCTGAAGGGAGCGGGTGACCAGCCAGAAGTCTTGGTACACGTTGGTATATATGACACAGGTAGACAAAGAGAGGAGGGCGTGAGGAGAGAATTCAGGGAGTTCGGTAGGAAGCTGAAAGGCAGGACATCTAGGGTAGTAACCTCGGGATTGCTGCCTGTGCCACGTGCTGGTGAGAGCAATACTAGCATGATTAGGTATATTAATGTGTGGCTGAGGGACTGGTGTAGGGGGCAGGGCTTTAGATTCCTGGATCATTGGGATCTCCTCTGGGGGAGGTATGACCTGTACAAAAAGGACGGGTTACACCTGAACCCAAAGGGGTCCAATATCCTAGCCAGCACATTTAATAGAGCTGTTAGGGAGGGTTTAAACTGATTTGGCGTGGGGATGGGAATCAGAGTGATGGGGCTGAGGAAACGGGAAACAGAAATAAATCGAAGATAGTGTGCAACAGGGCAACAGAGATGTGGGGCAGTGAAAATAGAAAGCAACAAATCCTGGGCTGAGAGAGTTATTTGAATGTTCAGAGCATGAGGATTAAAATGGACGATCTTGAAATTCAGCTGCAAATTGGCAAATTGGTCAATCTCTGAAACTTGGATAAAAGGTGGCTGCCGATGGGAGTTGAATGTCCAAGAATACACGGTGTATCAGAATGATAGGTGACTGGGCAGAGATGTTGGTGTGGCTGTCTGGATAAAAAAATATTAAATCATTGGAAAGAGATGACATAGGATTGTAAGGTGTGACCGTCTAACCATATAACAATTACAGCATGGAAACAGGCCATCTTGGCCCTTCTAGTCCATGCGAACGCTTACACTCACCTAGTCCGACTGGCCCGCACTCAGCCCATAACCCTCCATTCCTTTCCTGTCCATATACCTATCCAATTTTACCTTAAATGACAATACCGAACCTACCTCTACCACTTCTACTGGAAGCTCATTCCATACAGCTACCACTCTCTGAGTAAAGAATTTCCCTCCTTAAGCTTTTGCCCCCAACTCTCAAATCATGTCCACTTGTTTGAATCTCCCCTATTCACAATGGAAAAAGCCTATCCACGTCAACTCAATATATCCCCCTCATTATTTTAAATACCTCTATCAAATCCCCCCTCAACCTTCAATGCTCCAAAGAATAAAGACCTAACTTGTTCAGCCTTTCCCTATGACTTAGGTGCTGAAACCCAGGTAACATTCTAGTAAATCTTCTCTGTACGCTCTCTATTTTGTTGATATCGTTCCTATAAATCAGTGACCGGAACTGTACACAATACTCCAAATTCAGCCTTACGAATGCCATGTACAGTTTTACCATTACATCCCAACTCCTATACTCAATGCTCTGATTTATAAAGGCCAGCATAACAAAAGCTTTCTTCACCACCCTATCCACATGATGGGGTCATGAGTCTCTACGGGTTGAGTTACGAAATGGGGAGGGGAGTGGCAGTTGTATACAGATCTCCATACAGCAGTCGGGATGTGGATTACAAATTACAGCAGGAGATAGAAAAGGCCTGTCAGAAAGGCAATGATAACATTGATAATCATTGGCAATTTTAACATGAAAGTGAATTGGGAGGACCTCGAGAGAAAGAATTTGTAGAATATCTAAGGGATTGCTTTTTAGAACAGCTGGTTGTTGAGCCCACGAGGGGATCGGCTATGCTGGACTGGGTGATCCCAATATGATCAAATTCACATTGAAATTTGAGAGGGAAAAAATAAAACCAATGTGTCAGTATTTCAGTGGAATAAAGGAAATTGCAATGGATGAGAGGGGAACTGGCTGAAGTCGACTGAAAAGGGACATTTGCAGGAAGGACAGCAGAGCAGAATGGGTGGATTTTCTGCAAATAATGAGGGAAATACAAGACAGATATATTCCAAATAAGAAGAAATTTTCAAAGGGAAGAAGGACACTACTGTGGCTGACAAGTGAAGTCAGAGCCAAAGTAAAAGCAAAAGAGAGGGCAAACAAGGAAGTTCGAGCTAGTGGGAAGACAGCTTCACCAGCTTTTTAAAACTTGCAAAAGAAAACTCAGAAGGTCATTCGGAAGGAAAAGATGAATTATGAGAGTAAGCTGGTGACTAATATCAAAGAAGATACTGAAAGCTTTTTTAAATATACATATATATATAAAGGGTAAAAAGAGTCGAGGGTAGATTTAGGACCAATACAATATATCGCTGGACTTATTGTAATGAGAGTTGCTGAGAAGTAAGAGGAACTGAATGCGTAGCAGACATTCAAGGGTATCAGGGAAGTGAAGTTTGTGCAGTGACAATTACGACTCAGAAGGTGCTCTGGAAGTTTAATGGTCTGAGGGTGGGTAAATCTCCAGGACCTGATGCAATGCACCCTCCGGTTCTGAAGAAAATAGCTGGAAAGATTGTGGAGGCATTAACAATGATCTTTGAAGAATCAATAAATTCTGGCATTGTACCAGATGACTGGAAAATAGCAAATGTTACTCCGCTATTTAAGAAGGGTCAGAGGCAACAGAAAGGGAACTATAGACCTGTTAGCATGACATCAATGGTTGGCGGTTGATGGAATCGATTGTTAGGGATGAGATTATGGAGTACCTGGAGGCGCATGACAAGATAGGCCAAAGCCAGCATGGTTTCTTGAAAGGAAAATCCTGCCTGACAAAACTACTGCAATTCTTTGAGGAAATTACAAGCAGGGTAGACAAAGGAGATGCAGTAGACATGGTGTACTTGGATGTTCAGAAGGCCTTTGACAATGTGCTGCACATGAGGCTGCTTAGCAAGATAAAAGCCCATGGTATGACAGGGAAGTTATTAAAGTGGGTGGAGCATTGGCTGGTCGGCAGAAAACAGAGAGTGGGAATAATGG
Organism: Hypanus sabinus; assembly: GCF_030144855.1. NCBI lineage: Eukaryota > Metazoa > Chordata > Chondrichthyes > Myliobatiformes > Dasyatidae > Hypanus > Hypanus sabinus. The sequence goes on from NW_026781810.1 coordinate 50,718, forward strand.
GATCCTATTCTGGCTGGCTTCCTGCTACCAGTGGAGTTCCACAGGGGTCAGAGTTGGGACCACTGCTTTTTACAATACCTGTCAATGATTTTGACTATGATATGAAAGGATTTATGGCTAAATTTGCCGATGATAAAAAAATAGGTGGAGGAGCGGGTAGTGTTGAGGAAACAGAGAGCCTGCAAAGAGACATAGATAGTTTAGGGGAATAGCAAAGAAGTGGTAAATGTAATACAATGTTGGAAAGTGTGTGGTGATGCAATCTGGTGGAAGAAATAAGTGGACAGACTATGATTTCAATGGGGAGAGAATTCAAAATGCAGAAATGCAAAGAGACTTGGGAATCCTTGTGCTAGATGCACTAAAGGTGAACCTCCAGGTTGAGCCGGTTGTGAATAAGGGAAAATTCTAGAGGTATAGGATATAAGAGCAGTGATGTGATGTTGTGGCTTTATAAGGCACTCGGGAGACCACACTTGGAGTATTGTGTACAGGATTGGGCTACTCATTTTGGGAAGGATATATTGACATTGGTGAATGCTCAGCGAAGATTCACGAGAATGATCCCAGGTATGAAATGGTTATTGCGATGAAATCTTAAGTTTTATTCATTATGGACTGTGCCTTTAAGAATCACGCCTGTAAGAGAGAGAGAGAGAAGTACAGTGCAAGTAGAGGGAGAGGGAGTGAGGGGGAGAGAGAGGGGGAAAGGGGAGAGAGAGGGAGTGATGAAGGTAGAGCATTGGATGCAGTGGACGTGGCTTTCAGTAAGACTTTCAATAAGGTTCCTCAAGCAAAGCTCATTGAGAAATTAATGAGGCAAGGATCCAAGGTGACCTTGCTTTGTGGATCCAGAATTGGCTTGCCCACAGAAGGCAAAGGGTGGATGTAGATGCTGTATGAAGGACGGTGACCAGTGCAGTTCAGCAGGGATCTTTTCCGGGACCCCTCCTCTTTGTAACTTTTACAAATGACCTTGATGAGGAAGTAGTGTATAAGATGATGAGAGGCATGATAGTGTGGATAGTCAGAGGCTTTTACCCAGGTCGGAAATGGTTGCCACAAGAGGACACAGGTCTAAGGTGCTGGGGAGTAGGTACAGAGGAGTTGTCAGTCGTAAAGTCTTTTACTCAGAGAGTAGTGAGTGTGTGGAATGGGCTGCTGGCAACGGTGGTGAAGGCAGATATGATAGTGTCTTTTAAGAGACTTTTGGATAGGTACATGGAGCTTAGTAAAATAGAGGGCTAAGTGGGCCGAATGCCTGTATCGTGCTGTAGGTTTCCTACGTTTCTAGAAGGGTGGGTTTGTAAGTTTGTCGATTACACAAATGTTGGGGTTGTTGTGGATAGTCTGGAGGTTACAGCCAGACATCAATAGGATGCAGAACTGGGCTGGGAAATGACAGATGGAGTTCAACCCAGTGGTTCCTTTCAGTAGGTGACATTTGAAGACAGAATACAACAATAATGTTAGGACTCTTGGCAGGGTGGAGTACCAGTGAGACCTTGGGGTCTGTGTCAATCGTGCACACAAAGCTGCTGGGTAGGTTGACAGTGTTGTTAAGAAGGCCTTCATCAACAATGGGACCGAGTTCAAATGCCGGAGGTAACTTTACAGATATAAGGCCTTAGTTAGACCTCACTTTTGGTACTGTGTTCAGTTCTGATCCCTCAATACAGGAAGGATGTGGATACTACAGACAGAGGGCAGAGGAGATTTACAGATACAAGGCCTTAGTTAGACCTCACTTTTGGTACTGTGTTCAGTTCTGGTCCCTCAATACAGGAAGGACATGGATACTATAGACAGAGTGCAGAGGAGATTTACAGATATAAGGACAGAGTTAGACCTGACTTTTGGTACTGTGTTCAGTTCTGGTCCCCTCAATACAGGAAGGATGTGGATACTATAGACAGAGGGCAGAGGAGATTTACAGATATAAGGCCTTAGTTAGACCTCACTTTTGGTACCATGTTCAGTTCTGGTCCCCTCAATACAGGAAGGACGTGGATACTACAGACAGAGGGCAGAAGAGATTTACAGATATAAGGCCTTAGTTAGACCGCACTTTTGGTACTGTGTTCAGTTCTGGTCCCCTCAATACAGGAAGGACGTGGATACTACAGACAGAGGGCAGAGGACATTTACAGATATAAGGCCTGAGTTAGACCTCACTTTTGGTACTGTGTTCAGTTCTGGTCCCCTCAATACAGGAAGGATGTGGATACTATAGACAGAGGGCAGAGGAGATTTACAGATATAAGGCCTGAGTTAGACCTGACTTTTGGTATCGTGTTCAGTTCTGGTCCCCTCAATACAGGAAGGACATGGATACTATAGACAGAGGGCAGAGGACATTTACAGATATAAGGACTGAGTTAGACCTCACCTTTGGTACTGTGTTCTGTTCTGGTCCCCTCAATACAGGAAGGACGTGGATACTATAGACGAGTGCAGAGGAGATTTACAAGGATGTTGCATGGATTGGAGAATATGCCTCATGTGAATAGGTTGAGTGAACTTCGGAGCGAAGGAAGATGAGAGGTGACCTGATAGAGGTGAATAAGATGATGAGGGGCATTGATCGTGTGGATAGCAAGAAGCTTTTTCCCAAGAGTGAAATGGCTGACATGGATGGGGGGCATAGTTTTATGGTGCTTGGAAGTAGGTACAAGTGTGATGTCAGAGGTATGTTTTTCACACAAAGGGTGGGTACAATAGGAACTTTTCAGAGACTTTTAGATAGGTACATGGGCTATGTGGTAGGGAAATTGTAATTACACTGTGGATTTCTGTCTCTGTATGAACTCCTCATCTTCTAACAAGGCACGGATCAGTTATCCTGGCTGACCATTAAATTCTCTGTATTCCTGTCTGTATGAGGATGTTTCTGCGTTCAATCAACCTATGACTTGGCTCAATTTGTCTCTGTCCTTTGGGATTATTTCAAGTTCTGGCCATGCTCCACAACACTACCAAGATCACTTGCACAACATAGAATCCCAGAGATTACCTAATTGCTCAGATCCCCACCCCAGCTGATTGATAGTGATGAATCCATTAATGTCAATGCCAGCAATCCTGAATGGGAGGGCAGCAGTTATTCTCTTTGGAGTGTGGCACTTTTGTGATGTGAAAGCCACAAGTCACTTGTCCTCGAGGACATAGGGGTTACTTACCCAGCGGGAACTAAATCTGGTGGAAGGATTTTTTTTGCCTAATTGACAATTTAATTGATTGGAAGGCAGGCTTTTCATCCAAGATTAACTAGAAAACATATTTTTGTTCCGAATTACTAATCCTTGCATGTATACAGCTGGACCTCGGCAGAGTTTGAGAGAGACATTCGCTCTCATTTCCTCCGACTGTACTGGGACAACGCTGGCAGAGTCACGCATGGCTGCCGCTTTACCCAGAAGGCCACACGAACGAGAAACCGGTCTGTCAGCCACCGAACGTTCTCGCGATGCGCATGCGCCGCAGAGATGGCGGCGGCTCCAGCGCTCGTCAGCTCCCCGAGGCCCGGGTACGGATCGTGGGGCTGAGGAAGAGGGACCGGACCGGGGCTGTCCTGGGGTGCAGGACCAGTGCGGCAAGAGCTCACAGTAATAGCCCTTCAATCGCGTTTCAGACACGATTAATTCCCTCCCGGAGACCCTCCTACCTGCAGCCGGTCCTTGTGAGCCTCACGCCGACTGAGCGCATGCGCGATAGGTCGTACCGCCTCAGACCTCTGCGCATGCGCATTTGAGCAAACGAGAAAATCTGCAGATGCGGAAATCCAAAGCAAAAGAGGGGAAATACTGGAGGAAATTCAAAGGGGCCGGCAGCAACTATGGAGAGGAGAGAACAGTCGGCGTTTCAGACCGAGACCCTTCTTCAGGACTGGAAAGGAAGGGAGGGAGTAAGAATCTGGGGGAAGGTGAGGTGATAGGGTAAACAGGGAGACGGGGAGGAGTGAAGAGCTGAGAAGTTGATTGGTGAGAGTGATAAAGGGGTGGAGAATTATTATTATTAAATACTATTAATCCAGAGTGGGGAATTCTTTCGTTACAGCAGCAACATTTAAAAACATACTTAGCACTGTGCAGACTTTACTAAAAATAAAGATTTACAATATACACAATAATTATATATTAAATAATAACGCAGAGACTATTGAACTACGATGTGTGTTCTCCTGTTGCAGTAAATGAACGGTTGTATTCTGATTACATTTGGTGGGAAAGAGTTTCTGTAACAATCCTTGTGATGTCGTGGTTTTTCGTGCCTCACAAGTGACCAGGAGACGCAGAAGATTCTTCAAGAAGGGTTAAACTTTAATTTGCAAATCAAAGCTGAGACAGTCATTGAGCTAGTCGCTGATTGCCCACCGATCCCCGGACACAGCATTTTTATATCAATCCCCTGGTCCAGTTTCACACGTACTAAACGTACGTCCCATTGACCCAATCGTGTTCTAATCTACATCTCTTAGCTGCCTCTCGTTAACACACCATTGTCTTCTACATTCTTAAGATTTCATTCTCCTACTAAATTGGGTACATGTATAGCAAATAGCAAACTCAGAACGGACCAATGTTCTAATCTACATCTCTTTAGCTACCTCTCATTAACACACCATTGTCTTCTGCATTTTTAGGATACATGCATAGCAATTAGTCGTCCTAGGATTATGTGACTTAATTATGTTCGAATCTACATCTCTTTAGCTACTTCTCATTAACACACCATTGTCTTCTACATTCTTAAGATTTCATTCTACTAGGAGAATAGCAAATAGCAAGTTTCAAAACTGACTTCATAGTTTTGGTTACACAGCAAAATTTATACTTTTATACTCCAATAGTGACATCGGAGCTGAGTACATGTACCCAATTTAGTAGGAGAATGAAATCTTAAGAATGTAGAAGACAATGGTGTGTTAATGAGAGTCGAGCGAAGAGATGTAGCTTAGAACATGATTAAATCAATGGGTAGAAACAATAGTGGTGGACGTACTTGTGATACGCAACTGTAGACCGATCGGATATGCTAATGCAACTAAACCAAGAGATTGCTATAAAAATGTTATGTACAAGGATCGGTGGGCAATCAGCGACTAGCTCAATGACTGTCTCAGCTTTGATTTGCAAATTAAAGTTTAACCCTTCTTGAAGAATCTTCTGCGTCTCTTGGTCATTTCTGGGGCAGGAGAAACCACGAAATCTCCTACCCTGAGCTGCGGTCACTGTCAGATGGGTCAGTAGATGTAGTCTCTCCGGCTGTCTCCTACCCTGACCTGCGGTCACTGTCAGACGGGTCAGCAGATGTAGCCTCTCCGGATGTCTCCTACCCTGACCAGTCACTGTCAGACGGGTCAGCAGATGTAGTCTCTCCGGCTGTCCCCTACCCTGACCAGTCACTGTCAGACGGGTCAGCAGATGTAGTCTCTCCGGCTGTCTCCTACCCTGACCTGCGGTCACTGTCAGACGGGACAGCAGATGTAGTCTCTCCGGCTATCTCCTACCCTGACCAGTCACTGTCAGACGGGTCAGCAGATGTAGTCTCTCCGGATGTCTCCTACCCTGACCTGCAGTCACTGTCAGACGGGTCAGCAGATGTAGTCTCTCCGGCTGTCCCCTACCCTGACCAGTCACTGTCAGACGGGTCAGCAGGTGTAGTCTCTCCGGCTGTCTCCTACCCTGACCAGTCACTGTCAGACGGGTCAGCAGATATAGTCTCTCCGGCTGTCTCCTACCCTGACCAGTCACTGTCAGACGGGACACTCCAGGCTACTCACACTCTAAGATGGTGCTGCGCTTGTGACAGCTCGTTGCTGCAGCTCCTACGTTTCGCCGTTTTTTTCTGTGTTCTGTGAGTCATTCTGGATTACTGTGTGTCAGGAGTGGACAATCCCATGTGCTGGAGCTTTTGGAAAGCATCTGTTGGATAAGTCACCGGCACCCAATGGGATGTACCCCAGGACACTGTGGGAAGTGAGGGAGGAGATTGCTGAGCCTCTGGCGATGATCTTTACATCATCAATGAGGACGGGAGACGTTTCAGACGATTGGAGGGATGCAGATGCTGTTCCCTTTTCCAAGAAAGAGAGTAGAGATCGCCCAGGAATGTCACAGCTTACAATGGGACATTGATCGGATGCAAAACTGGGCTGAGAAGAGGCAGATGGAGTTCAACCCAGAGAAGTGTGAGGTAGTTCATCTGGTAGGTCAAATATGATGGCAGAACGTAGAATCAATGGTAAGACTCTAGGCAGTGTGGAGGATCAGAGGGATCTTGGGATCCGGGTCCACGGGACACTCAAAGCTGCTACACAAGTTGAATTTGTGGTAAAGAAGGCACGCGGTGCATGAGTTTAAGAGCTGAGAGGTAATGCTGCACCTATATATGACCCTGGTCAGACCTCATTCTGATTACTCTGCTCATTTCTGGTCGCCTCACTACAGGAAGGATGTGAAAACCATAGAAAGGGTGCAGAGGAGATTTACAAGGACGCTGCCTGGATTGGGGAGCATGCCTTATGAGAATCGGTTGAGTGAACCTGGCTTTTCTCCTTGGAGCGACGGAGGATGAGAGGTGACCTGATGGAGGTGTACAAGATAATGAGAGGCATTGATCATGTGGATAGTCAGAGGCTTTTCCCCAGGGCTGAACTGGCGAGCACGAATGGAGGTATTCTGAAGGTGCTTGGAAGTAGATACAGAGGAGATGTCAGGGACCTGTGTTTTTTTACGCAGAGAGTGGTGAGTGCGTGGAATGGGCTGCCGGCGACCGTGGTGGAGGTGGAAACGGTAGGGTCTTTTCAGAGACTCCTGGACCGGTACATGGAGCTATGGGCAAGCCTAGGCAGTTCTACGATAAGGACATGTTGGGCTCAGCTTTGTGGGCCGGAGGGCCTGTGTTGTGCTGCAGATTCTCTTTGGTTCTGTGTTCTGTCATCCACCTGTTGCTGTGAGCTTACTCCCACCGGAATGATGCTGGTGGCATTGTGAGAATCATAATTTTAAATCGCTCTAGTGCCTTCAGTGTAATCCATCCAGTCTTCTGAGCAAGAAATTGCAAAGAATGGGTGTACACAAATCCACTCTCTCCTGGATCACTGCCTTCCTGGCAGACAGACCCCAGTTTGTACCGCTGGGTGTTCTGTGCCTGAGGTGGAGGTGAGTGTCACTGGAGCCCCACAAGGGACTGTCCTGTCTCCTTTTCTGTACACACTGCACTCCTCAGACTTTCAGTCCAACTCTGAGTCTGGCCAGTTGCAGAAGTTCTCTGATGACTCTGCGGTAGTTGGGTGCATCAGAGATGGGCAGGAGTCGGAGAACAGAGGACTGGTGGACAGGATTGTGGAATAATGAGGGAGGAATCACCTGCTCCTGAATGTGGCCGAAACCAGGGAAATGGTGATTGATTTTAGGGGGAAGAGGACAGTGACGAGTCCTGTACACATTCTGGGAGAAGAGGTCACTGTGTTGGAGGACAATTAGTTGGGTGTTCACCTCGGGTAAAGACATGACTGAAAAACCAACAGAAAGGTTGTTTTGAAGAAGGGGATGAGTAGACTTTGTCTTCTATGAAGCCGAGATGCTTTAATGTGTGAGGCAGGTTGGTGCAGATCTTTTACCAGTCTGTTGTAGCGAGTGCAGTCTTCTTTGCTGCTTTCTGTTGGGGGAGCAGCATCGGTGCAAAATGACAAAATAAACTCATCAGGAGACATGGATCCATTCTTTGATAAACTTACCGATTATGGACAATCTGTCATATCCTCTCCATCACCTACCCGACAGGCAGCAGATTCCCCATCCCTCTTTCTAACAGACTCACTCAACCCCGCCCTCTCAAGCATAGTTACAGAAATTGTTTCTTACCAAATGCAAGAGTTCATCTTTCTGCGATAGGTGAACACACATCTTAGTTCAATAATCCCTGCATTATTATTTTATGCAATATTATTGCACATTGGTACAGTATTACTGTGTATATTATTATTTTCTACTTTCTTATTAGTAAACTCTGCACACTGTTAAGTGTGTTTCTAAATGTCGCTGCTGTAACGGAATGAATTTCCCACTCAGGATCAATAAAATATTATTGTTCTCCAGCCCTTTATCTCTCTCACTCATTAACTTCTCAGCTCTTTACTCTTCCCGTCTCCCGGTTTACCCTATCACTTCATCTCCCCCCACATACTGACTCCCTACCTTCCTTTCCAGTCCTGAAGAAGGGTGTGGGTCTGAAACGCCTACTGTTCTCTCCTCTCCATAGTTGCTTTCTGCCCCCCTGAGTTCCTCCAGGTGTTGCTTTGGATTTCCGCGTCTGCAGATTTTTTATCCTGTTTAAACCAATGCGCATGCGTGGGCGGCACAGCCCGTCGTGAACATTGCGCATGCGCTCAGCAGACGAGAGGCTCTCGGGGATCGGACGCAGGTAGGAGCGGGGCCGCGGGTGGGAACTTAATCACCGGCGTCTGAACCGCGATTGAAGAAAAATTACTATAAGCTCCGTCCACACTGGTCCCGCACCTCAGGACAGTCCCAGTCCTTTCCGTCTCTCTCAGCCCCACGATTTACCCGAGCCACGGGGAGTTTACGGCGGTTGAGAGCTGGCGGCGCCGCCATTTCTCCGGCGCATGCGCATCGCTGGGTCCTTCGATGGCTGATGGACAGGTTTCTCCGCCGTGGTGTCTTCTGGGTAAGGAGGCAGCCATGGTTGACAGGCCAGCGTTGTCCCCATAGAGATTGTCCCTAACGCAGCGACTTCCAGCCATGCAAATCCGAGGATCAGAACCTCGGAACAAAAATATAGTGTCCAGTTACTCTCAGATAAAGAGTCTACCTCCCAGTCAGTGAGAATGTCAATTACTATTGTATAGCATAAAAAATCCACCGGTCAGCTTTAGTTCTCTCTGGGTAAATAACGATATGAAACACCTTTGTCCTCGATGACAGGTGACTTGTAGCTTTCACATCACAAAAGTGCCACACTCCAATGAGAGTAACTACTGCCCACACCTTCATAGTCATTGGCATTGCCATCGATGGGTTCATCACTGTCACTCAGCTGGGGGGAGGGGATCCCAGTAATTAGAAAATCTCCAGGATCAGACATGTAGTAACAAGTTCACTTTGTCGTGTTGTGGAACATGAACTTGAAATAATACCAAAGGACAGAGACAGACTGAGCCAAGTCATAGGTTGATTGAAGGCAGAAGTAGAGCCCTTTCTCATACAGACAGGAATACAATCAGAGATTTTGTTGGTCAGTCAAGATACTTGATCCATGCCTTGTTAGAAGATGGGGAGTTCACATAGAAACACAGAAACATAAGTCTGCAATTCATTACAGGCCCTTCGGATGACAACCTCATGCCGACGATATAACCAACATCTAGAATCTGCCTAGAGTTTCACTACCAAATATCCCTCTATTATTCCCAGCTCCACGTACCTACTGAACAGTCTCTGAAAAGACCCTTATTGTATCCACCTTTTCCACCGTCGCTGGCAGTGCATTCCATGTACCTGACACTCTCTGTGTGAAAAGAGAGTGAAAAAAAAGCTTACCTCTGGTATCCCCCTTGTACCTACTTCCAAGCACCTTAAAACTATGCCCCCTCATGTTGGCTCGTTCAGCCCTGGGGAGAAACCTCTGGCTATCCACACGATCAATGCCTCTCATCATCTTATACAACTCTCTCAGGTCCCCTCTCATCTTCCATCGCTCCAAAGTTTACTCAGCCTACTCCTGTAAGGCATGCTCTCCAATTCAAGCAACATCCTTGTCAAACTCCTCTGCACCCTATTTAGAGTGTTTTTTCCTGTAGTGAGGTAATCAGAATTGAACACAGTGCTAAAAGTAGGGCCTATCGAAGGCCTTTTATATCTGTAGTAGTACCTCACCACTTTTGAATTCAGTCCCATGGCTGATGAAGGCCTTCTTAAAAACATTGTCCAGCTGCGTAGCAGCTTTGCATGAACTATTGACACAGATCCCACGATCTAGCTGCTCCTCGAAACTGCCAAGAGTCCTATCATTAATATTGTATTCTGTCTTCAAATTGGACCTACCGAAATGAACCACCAGGTTGAACTCCATCTGCTTCCCACAGTCACCTGTGGTATATCTCAACATGAGATGAACTGGGTGATATTGTGATGCCAGAGCTCACATTGAGAGATGATCTTATAGAAACATGCAAAATTATGATTCAGATAGTTAAGGTAGAGGTAGAAAAGTTGTTTCCACTGGTAGTTGAGAGTAGAACTAGAGGACATCACTTTAACTTTCGGGGCATTTGGGATGGAGATGAAGATTTCCCCCAAGAGTTGGGAATCTATAGATTTCTCCGCCCAATGAAGCAGTGGAGGCTACCTCAGTAAATGCATTTGAGACGAGGTTGGATAGATGTTTGCAAAGAAGGGGAATGAAGGGCGATGGGGAAAAGGCAGGTTGGTGGAGACGGGCCAGATGATGTTCTCCTGCTCCTTTTTCTTATGTTCTCACCACAGACCAAAATCTCACCTGAAAAACTGTCCTTCACCTATTGATGTCCTTTCAAATATTTTTACAGGTTTGAAATGGCAGAACAGTTGTGCATGGGCTGTCTATTTACGGATATATAAGGATTGGCCAAATATTTTCTTTGCAAGACGGACACACCTATTGTCAATCCTTGGAGATGAAGAATTATCTCATCCCAGCTGGAAATGTGTTTTGTGTCTGAAATGAAGTTTTCTGTTGTAACTCAGTGTTATCCACAGGAACCGGGGTGCTGAGAACACACCAGCATTTGCTCACTGGAGATCAGTTCTTCAACCCATTGATTGTAGAAGGGATTCAAACATCTGACTGTCTGAATTGCCAGATGATTGATCGCAGTGAGATATCGTTCTCCTTCTCTCAGTGTGGGAAGGGATTCACTCACAGCCTACCCGCAGACACGCCAGTGAGTTCACAGTGAGGAGAGGCCATTCACCTGCTCTGTGTGAGGGAGGGGATTCACTCACAGCCTACCCACAGACACGCCAGTGAGTTCACAGTGGGGAGAGGCCGTTCACCTGCTCTGTGTGAGGGAGGGGATTCACTCACAGCCTACCCACAGACACGCCAGTGAGTTCACAGTGGGGAGAGGCCATTCACCTGCTCTGTGTGAGGGAAGGGATTCACTGACAGCCTACCCACAGACACGCCAGTGAGTTCACAGTGGGGAGAGGCCATTCACCTGCTCTGTGTGAGGGAGGGGAACTACTCAGTCAACCAGCCTGAAGATACATCAGCAAGTTCACACCACAGTGAGATGCTCCACCTGTTCTGACAGCAGGAAGCAATTCATTCTGTCGTCGGTGCTAAATATACATCTGAAAATTCCCCAGTGAGAAGACAGTAACCTGTTTACATGGTGGGAAGGTATTCACACACTAAACCATGCCACAGTGACACCAGCAAGTTCATAACGGGGAGAGGCCAATCACCTGCTCTGTGTGCGAAAGGATTCACTGAATCATCTCAACTGAATGAACACCAGTGAGTTCACACTGAAAAGATGTTGTTCACCTGCTTAGACTGTGGGAAGGGATTCACTCGTTCATCCACACTACAGAGACACCAGCGAGTTCACACCGGGGAGAGGCCATTCACTTGCTCTGAATGTGGGAAGGGATTCAGTGACTCATCTAAACTTGTGAGACACTACCGAGTTCACACTGGGGAGAGGCTGTTCACTTGCTCTGAATGTGGGAAAGGATTTGCTCGGTCATCTCAACTGACTGAACATCAGCGAGTTCACACTGGGGAGAAACCGTTCAGCTGCTTTCAATGTGGCAAGGGGTTCACCCAGTCATCTCATCTGAAAGTACATCAGCGAATTCACACTGGGGAGAAACCGTTCAGCTGCACTGAATGTGGGAAGGGATTCACTGACTCATCCCACCTTGTGAAGCACTGCCGAATTCACACTGGGGAGAAACCGTTCAGCTGCACTGAATGTGGGAAGGGATTCGCTGATTCATACTCTCTTGTGAAGCACTGCCGTATTCACACTGGGGAGAAACCGTTCAGCTGCTCTGAATGTGGGAAGGGATTCGCTGATTCATACTCCCTTGTGAAGCACTGCCGAATTCACACTGGGGAGAAGCCATTCACATGCTCTGAATGTGGGAAGGGATTCACTGACTCATCCCACCTTGTGAAGCACTGCCGAATTCACACTGGGGAGAAGCCGTTCACGTGCTGTGAATGTGGGAAGGGGTTCACTGCATCATCCAACCTGGTGAGGCATAGCCGAATTCACACTGGGGAGAAACCGTTCACCTGCTCAGATTGTGGAAAGGGATTCACTCGGTCATCAGGCTTGAAAGTCCATCAGCGAGTTCACACTGGGCGATGCCAGTCACCTGTTCTGATTGTGGGAATGAATTCGCTCAGACATCTCAACTGACTGAACATCAACTGCTCAGAGTGTGGGAAGGCATTCACACAGTTATCCACACTGCAGAGACAGTGGTGGGTTCACACTGTGGGGAGGGTGGTCACCTGCTCAGACTGTGGGAAGGCATTCACACACTGATCCACACTGCAGAGACAGTGGTGGGTTCACAATGTGGTGAGGGTATTCACCTGCTCAGACTGTGGGAAGGCATTCACACACTGATCCACACTGCAGAGACAGTGGTGGGTTCACACTGTGGGGAGGGTGGTCACCTGCTCAGACTGTGGGAAGGCATTCACACACTGATCCACACTGCAGAGACAGTGGTGGGTTCACACTGTGGTGAGGGTGGTCACCTGCTCTGACTGGGATGGGTTTCAATCAGTCATTCATCCTTGTGTCCCCGTACCGAGCTTTGACCCAACGTGAATTGGAGAGATCAGAAGCTTGAGAGGACGCAATTCACTCAGGTTCACCAATGGTGTATTAAAGGCAGTGGTTCAGGGCAGGTTATTTTTGAGCTTTCAACAGTGGCCACTCCACAGTCAGGATGGATTATCAAGGAAACCTTTATTAGCAGGAGCAAGTGGAGCGGTCACTGATGGAGTGGACAGAGTTGGAGCGGAGACTTTGAGGCTTTAATTCTTTAATTCAGTGGGGAGAGCAGTCAGTCAGAGAAGGCAAAATCATGATGGAGGTAGAATTATTTTTGCCCCTTTACATTTTCTTAGTTGAAACAGTGGAGATGACAGGCAGGGTGCTGGAAAGCTGCTTTGTGGGATGTGGGAAGGCCGGGGACCCTCCTGTGTCCCTGATAACTACACCTGTGAGAAGGGCATCCAGCTTCAGCTCCGAACAATCCACATTACGGAGTTGCAGCTGGAACTGGATGAACTCCAGATCATTCAGGAGGCTGAAGGGGTGATAGGTAGGACATTTGAGAGGTATTTGCACCCAAGGTGCACGGCACAGGGAACTGGGTGACAGTGAGGAAGAAACTGGACTCTCTGTTTCCCCCTGTGCCCATCCCTCTGAACAACACAGGTATCACTTTAGGTACAGTCGGGGATGGTGGGATGACCTGGCAAAGAAAAGTCACAGCAATAGGGTCTCTGGCACTGAGCATGGCTCTGAGACTGAGAAGGGAAGGGAGGAGAAGAGGCGAGCTGTGTTGATACGTGGCTTGTTAGCTCAGGGAACTGACAGGATGTACTGTAGGTGAGAATGAAATTCCAGGATGGTGTGTTCCCTCCTGCATGCTGGCATCTGGGTCATCTCAGGTTGAGTGCTCAGCATTCCTCAGGAGGGTGGACAGTGAAGGTCGTGGTCCATGTGGGTAACAATGATATGGTCTGGTAGAGTAACGAGGTTCTGTAAAGGGAGTTGAGGGAGTGAGTTGCTAATTGAAAGGGCAGCTCCTCCAGGCCAGTGATTTCAGGACTGCCATCAGTGTGATGTGGCAGGGATCAGAAGATTATACAGTTTAACACGTTGCTAAAGAGTTGGTTCAGGAGGGAGGGGATAAGATTTTTGGATCATTTGAGCTTGTGAGGATTGCTGTGTACAGAGGAGTGTGAGTGTGTAGGTAGGGACAGCACATCACTAACGGAATGTGACTGGGCACACAGGTCTCTCTGTCTCTCACAAACACATCAGTGGAGTGGGAGGGAGGGGAGTGAGAAGGGGAAGGGGAATGAGGAGGATGGAGTTAGGACTCCTTCACAAAGTCTCACACTCACCCAACCCTCCCCCTCTGGAATTGGTCCCATTCCCTCCCCCAGGCTGGGGGTGAGCATTGAGTTACCTTGCCAACAAGAAAAGGAATTGTTCGATAACTTCTGCTTAACACGTTTTGATAACGAATTTACGTTGAACTTGAACATTGAAATGTACTGTTGGTAAAACATGTACTGATGGGAAATGGTCTCAGTGAAGGTCCGAGAGTGGAAAACGAACCGGTGTTCAGCCCCACTGCTCCGTGCCAGACAAGAGCCCCTAAATGAGTCTGTCCGAATGTCTTTTATTTCCCTTCTCAACCCCATTCCCTGCCCTCTCCCCATGACCTTTGATGCCTTTACTAATCAAGCACCGATCAACCTCTGCTTTAAATAATGACTTGGCATCTGTGCCGTCACTGGCAAAAAATTCCACAGGCCCCTCATCTACTTAAATGCATGCTGTCTGGTATCGGGTATTTTGACCCGAATATTTAAAATGGCAGCTATCTACTCTATCTATATCTCTTTTAATCTTATCAAGCCGTATCAGGTCACCCTGAGCCTCCTCCACGTCAGAGAAGCAGCCCAAGTTTGTCCGAACTCTCCTTACACAGCAGCTCATGTCTCTGATCCAGACAACATCCTGGTGAACCTCTTCATTGCTGTCCTAAACCCAGCGGAGTAATGGGCTTTAAGTAAATAAATGGTGGGTTGTTGATTAATAAGAGTGTCAAAGGTGACGGGGCAAAGGCAGCAGAATGGGGTTTAGAGGGATAATCCAACAGTCGTGATCGAATGGTGGAGAAGACTCAATGGACGGAATGAGTATTTCAGTTCCTATGACTTGTGGTATTGTGGTGAGATGGCGAAGCGGTGGGGAGTAAGGTGAGTGTCAAGTCAAACTTGAGTTGCTAGAAAGCATTGGGACCCAGAGGCAAAAGAAAATAATATTTATATGGTTAAAAGCAAGAACAAGAATTTACTGATAGACCAGACATAACCTACTGCCTGAAACAGTTTGGCGGACCCTGCATCATCACGCCGGCAGTCCGAGAGCAGCGTTGGAATCTGCGGTAAGATGCCGAACTTTAAATAACTTGAGCCCGTTTCATGGAGAAGAGCACCGCTGTAACTGCGTTTGAGGTAACTCCGATACGGGGCCCACCGCGCGCAGGCGCTTCTTGGAGATGACGTGGGGCTTAAGAGCTCGCGAACCTTCGAGAGAGTTCGCCCGGTCGGAGGCCATCCATAACGGTTCAGTAGAGAAACCGAGGTGCAGGTCCGAATTCGTCTTCAAAATCCGAGAGGCAGCCAGTTTTTCACCTTCACCTTAACCTTAACCTAATTACAACTTATGACTGATTACTTATGATATTTTTTATGACTTATGACTAAGTACAAACGGAACTATAAAACTGCCGCAGTTGCGAAAAATATAAGGAAAAGTTGTTTGGTCATTGAGTGGAATCCGGTTAAAAACCTTTAGGTAGGCGCATTCAATCTCTTTCAAGTGGGGAGGCTGCACATGTTCAAACAACAGAACAAGAACTCCGACTTGACAGTGAAAAACTGGTTGACAGTGAAAAGGCAAACTCGAGGAAATCCCCAGATGCTGGAAATTTAAGCAACACACACAACGCTTCTCCTTATAGTTGCTGCCAGGCCTGCTGCGTTCCACCAGCGTTTTGTGTGTGTTGACGGTGAAAACACTGCTTTACAGTGAAAATGCTGCTTGACAGTGGCGGAAAAAAACCTTTTTGACCGGGAAACTGGAGGACCAGGAAACAGAAATCTGGGAGCCTTGAGCTGGAGCAGTAGGAGCAATAACTTGGAATCCTTAAAAAGGAAGAAAATTATATTAAGATAAAACAACATCAAAGCACCATTAAAAAGTTGTACTTGCCCTTTCACCTGTGAACAGCCTGTAGGCGGAATCAAACATGGCTGATCAGGCTATTGGGAAATCAGTTGAACAACTCGAGGTAAAGCGAACGACAGCAAAATGATTACTTTCTCGTCTGGCCAACAGTATTACCAGGGTCGATCAAAACATGTCTGAAGAGGATCTCAGAGTCAGTTTCAATAAACTCACAACAGAAGCCGAGAAAGTCATGGAACCCAATGATGATGTGGAGGCCGGATTCATTGCGGAACGGGAGGCGGAGCTGAACGCAGAGATAGTAGCCGTGTTCACTGAACAGCAAAAAGCCGACCTGGCAAAGACGGCAAATGAGTGTGAGTTGAAACTGAAGGAGATCAGAAGCCTAATCCAGGAGACTCTTTGGAACAACTTTGGAAATGTTGAGCTGGAGAGGATGAATCTGAAAACGTCGCTGTTGTACAACCCGATGTCCACCAGGAGGCGTATGACTTCATGCTTAACCACCTGCAAGGACTGGTACAGACAGCGAAGGAGGTGCATGGTCGGTGGAAATGATGGATCCCGCCAGGTGATCGGAAGCACCTTCTGAGTCGCCTAAAGGGGCTCGAACTCCACATCCCCAAGGAGTTTTCCAAGAAAGAAAGGAGTATGCTGAAAGACTAACCCCAACGGCGTTGGGCCTTTCCTCCTATTTTCCCACGCCAGCCATCAGACTGAAACCGACGGCCCTTTCCAAGTTTACTGGGAGAAAACATGATTTTCACAGATGGAGAAAGGGCTGGGAAGCACTCCAGAGGCAGGGAGAGCCGACTTGTCCAAGAGAGGTGATAGAGATTCAACCACCGGACAGTCTTGACCACAAAATCAGAAGAGACCTTCGCTTCTCTACTTCTCACACTGCAGATGACATCTTCCGTGTTCTCGAAAACCGCTATGGGAATCGAACGAGCATTGCTGTTGAAATTGTGGAGGAGATACAGAAAATGCCAGAAATCGTCAGCCACGGAAAATATTGGAATTAATTCAAACAGTGGAGAAGGCACGTCAAGACTTGAGTGGCCTTGGAGACACGGGTGCTATCAAAAATCCGCTGGTGACAAGTTCAATTGAAAGTAAACTTACAGAAACTCTCAAAAAGGAATGGCTGGTCTATGTCGCTGACAGGGGGAATGCTGTGGCACCAGATAATCGGTTTAACAGTCTCTTGGGATTCCTCAAAGAGCAAGAGAGCGTATATGAGCAGCTCGAGCAACTGAGGGTTGAAGAGCCGTGTAGAAGAGGAACCAGGGCTGAGCCAAGACATGCCAGAGCCAAGTCTACCAAGTCGGGCGACGACCATGCACGGTGTGTCGTCTGCGGTGATGGAAAGCACAAAAGGAAGCTCCACTTTTGCAAACGGTTTCGAGCGCCAAAGCTACGAGAGAAAAAGGCTGCAGTAAGAAAGGTGGCGGCATGCAAGAGGTGTCTCGAGGTTCATGATGACTGTTCATACTGCAAACCCGCCTGTCTGTGTAAAGACCAAGACTGCAAGGATGAGCGTACTCCCGAGCATCATTACTATCTGTGCCCCAATGCTGAAATGAAGAAAAGCAGCGCAGGTCATAAAAAGAGCAGATTCGGTCCAGAGGAAGATAAAGGCAGGAAGAAATATAGAGAGGATCAAGAGGAGTTCTTCAGCAAACTTGCACCGGAATTGGCCAAACAGTGTTGTGATGTATTTTCAAACACCGCATCCTGAGCCTTCAGCACTGTGAAAGATAAGCCGGGCTTTCCGGTGGAAAGTGGATTGTAAGAGATGCCAGTGAATATGATGCTTCTCGAAGTCACAGCTAATGCTGGAAAAAAAATCGGGACGTTAATTGACTTGGCTTCAGACAGCAATTATACAACCCAGAAGGCTGCAAGTAGACTGAACCTCAGGAGTGAGGAAATCACTCTCGTCGTCCATGGGGTTGCGGGGATGAAGTTTCAGGTCGAGACAAAGCGGTACCTTCTAAACGTCACTCCCAAGGTCACTCTCAAATCACAGCAATCGGTTTGTTATTGTCTAGACTCCACAAATATCCACAAACATGTGACTCCGAAGCAACTGCAGACATTCTTCCCAGACATACCGCCTGATGAACTTGTGCGACCCAGAGAAATAGATTTACTAATAAGCCATAGAGAAGGACAGCTGGCGTCTCAGAGAGTCAGAGCTGTTGGGGACCTCGTGCTGTGGGACGGACCCCTGGGGAAGATGGCCAGAGGAGCACATCCTGACCTCTTTGAGGAGCTGTCTGTGTCGGTCCCCATGTCCAAGTCACAGTTTGCAAGGTCAATGAGAGCGGCTGCTGTCCAGTACGAGGAGCTCACCAGCAGAGTCCCAGAGCAACTTCCACCAAACAGACAGGATGGCATCAAGCTCCAGGAGTCAGGTACTTCAACCACCAACCGGGACTTCCTGGAGTGGAGGAAGTGGGATCGTATTGGCGCAGCATCCGAGCCAAGATGCCGGGGTTGCCGCTGCGGAAACTGCCAGCCGGGCGGCAAAGGAATGAATGACTCTTGCTGAAGAGAGGGAACCTGAAGTTGTAAGAAGAGGCTTCACCTACGTCACAAGTGACCGCCACAGCAAGGAACCACATTGCCACGCCAGGTATCCTTGGTTAGAAGATCCAGCTTCCTTGCCAAACAATAAAAGAACAGTCGAGGCTACGTTTCTCAGGACGGAAAAGCAACTAGCCAAAGAACCGAGTGGAAAGCTGCCTACACTGCTCAAGTGAGCGACATGGTTGGTCGAAGGGTTGAAATGAAATTGTCCGAGAACACGGTGTTCAACTGGAACGGGCCAGTTCCAGTCACCTTATTGCTCCGATCCCGCCCTCTGTCACGACCCCAGTGAGACTCGTGTGGAACAGCAGCCAAACGTTCAGAGGCGTGAGCTTGGACGACCTGCTAATGAAAGGTCCAGATGTCCTCAACCAGATTCGATCTGTCCTACTCGGATTTAGGGGTAGGAATATACGCTGCTCTGGGTGACATTAAAAAGATGTACAATTCGATTTGGTTGGAAGACCGGGAAGTGCACCTGCATAGATTCCTCTGGCGAGACTCCGAGGACGAGGAGCTGGGAGAATATGCAAACACAAGAGTGAACATCGGAGACAAACCAGCAGGGGGCATTGCGCAGCTCGCAATGCGCGAAACTGCTAACCTCCCTCCTTTCACCCACCTCAAGGAGGACCGGCAGGTGCTCCAACACGACAGATACGTCAATGACATTCTCACATCCCACGACAACCTTGACCAGCTAAAATCCATTACGGCAAATGTGGAGCAGATCGCGAAGGCCGGAGTGTTGAAGCTCAAGCCTTGGGTCTTTTCTGGGCAAAGTAGGAGGAAAGAGTGCAATGACAATCTGGTCCAAGGCAGGAACCATGGTCGTGTCAAACTTGGAGGCGAGGCTACGTTGTATAAAAACCAACAACCCATCTACCAGGAGTGATCACCTCGCGTGTGTTGAGTACGCCCACAACTCTCTGGTTAATGCGGCCTTCGGAAGATCTCCCTTCGCGTGCTCCTTTGGGCACCGACCCCCGCTGTTCCCGAGCAAGAAGAGCCGTCTGTTCAGGCCCATATCTATAGGTGCCGCGACTTTGGGAGGACACACGCACGACCCTGCCCAGATCAGCTGATCGCAATGGGACGATTGCCGATCGATACCGGACTCCTACGCCTGAGTATCGACCTGGGCAGATGGTGTGGCTTTCATCCAAAGACATCCCTCTCAAAATCGAGCAGAAGAAACTCGCCCCTCGCTTCCTGGAACCTTTAGAAGTCTAAAGTATCATCAACCCCACAGCGGTCCGACTGAAACTACCAAGATCTATGCACGTTTCCCAGTTAAATCCACTTTCCGTCAGCCCCTTGTGTCCTCCGACTGAAACCCCTACACGATCCCGGATCATTGCTAACCATCCGGCGGCTACTAGATGTGAAACTGGGCCCAGTGTTCCTAGGTTTCCAGTTCCTTTATCTTGGACACTTCCCTCATCCAACACTTTCACCGGGACCATCTGGACAATCATGGAGGATCTTGCCTCGAGGCTTCCGTTGAGGGGAAGGGTACTGTCATTGTTCCTTCGGGTAATTCCCCATCTTGCTACTACCTCCTTAATTGGGCCTGATCGCTATGTATCCGTCTGGGGCGGCCAGAATGAGCATAACACTGACCATGGTCGATGCCCTCTGATCCTTTGTATGGAAGGTTTGAGCACATCCGGTGTGGTGTTCAGTAATAAACAAGATCGCTGTGTTGCTGCAACCAGACTCTATTGATAGGAAATCCATACACACCAGAACAAGTGGCCCCACTCTCTGCAAATGAGATAACGGAATGGGCCTTGTAGGCAGCGTCTTCCTCCGAACACATCGAATGCGCGGGTTACACAGTCTTTACGCAGTCACGGTTTACAGTTCTCTTCGACCATAGTTTTCTTTCGGGGTCAGTAGAAACGATCCAATCCCTAGATCTTTTCAACCCCCAAATAACCTGAACTATCATCAAATGACTTCAATACAATCCTCGATACTTCCCAGACAGAATCAACTGGGAACGCGGAGAGCTTTCTGGAGCAGACGTGACCCGGCATAGAATCTGGTTCCTCAACTGCCGTTTCGGCCAGTCTCTCCGCAGTAGAGATACTGCAGGGTGTTTCTTCATTTCAGCTTGGGCCATATCCGCTTCCGCAGCAGCCGACCAAATGGTGATTACACAAGGGTCATCTCGCTGAGCGGAGGTCACTCCCTCTGGAAGCAGCTCAGAGAACTGCTTTGCATCCAGAATGGTCAGGCTTGTGGAATGGCGCAACCAGAAGTTCCCAAATGACCCACCGCTCAAACCTGCCCCGTGATGGAAAACAGGCACATTGCTTTAGATCCAGGCTCAGGAACGCTCTTCCGCTCTCAGTCCATTTCCAGACCTTCATGCTCACGTGGGACAAAGCAACTGGATCAATGTTCCGGCTGCCCAACCGGTACATCAGACTGAAATCATAGACAGACAACGCGACGAACCAACGATGAACTTTGGCATCCAACTTTGCCAAGGTCAGGATGTAAGTCAATAGATCGGCTTCACAGACTATTTCAATGTCAGAAACTCTAATTTTTGCGTGAAGCGTCCCCTTTCTGCCCGGGCGTCTCAGGAAACATCTCGCTGGCAGAGCCCCAGTTCAGGACGTGCATGTAAATGAATTTAGGGGTGTCGGTAGATTTGGTTGAGTAATAAATATAAAGGTTGTTTCCTGTACGTTGATAATGAATGTACACAGCTTTTTGAAGGTGGTGGAAGCTATTCTGAGAACTGCTTGAAACCATTCTAATGTGCGTGTCAGATTTTTAGGGGGTATGTTATTTGGTGATGTGCACATATTTGAGGGTGCGCACCCAAATGTTCGCAGATTTAGTGTGCGTTGTCGAACATGGGAACACACGCGGATTTAGTGATGTCCGCTTGCAAATATCGGGGTGCATACGTGGCAGCACGTGAAGTTCTTGAACATCAAGATTTCCACACGGATTTTGGACTGGGTTCGGAGTTTTTACGTCGAGGCAGATTTTCAATGCGACTCATTTTTTGTTCTGAGATAATCTCATGCACATATGGGGTTGTTGTGCGCACTGATTTGGAACGACAATCGTGGTCCTTGGTGGTGCGCATGCGTTTAGGGTTGCACACAAATTCATGGCTGTCTTCCCGAACATGTGGGGGCGCACTTACCTGGGGACCAGATTTAGCGGTTTGTCGGCAACTATGGAGTGCACACGGCTTTGGGTGGGGGGATTTGGATTTGGGGGTGCACGCAGATTTAGGATTGTGCTGTCGGAGGTAGGACTGCACACAGATTTAAGGTTGCATCCAGATTTGGGGTTTCGGCCGATCGGAAGGTGCAAACAAACAACTGGTTGGCTGGGGACTTTTTTAATGTTGATACAGCCATTTTCTAAACTGTTTGAAATGATTCTTGCTCTGAGACAAGCTATTATGCATGTGAGGTGTTTGGGGTGCGCACTGATTTGGGGCTGGCACAGATTTTCATTGCTTTCGGGCTTTCTGGCGATGTTTACTGAGTTCGGTGTTCTCACAGATTTTTTGGAGACTGCGGATTTGGAGTTGTGACGGGTTTTAATTTCCGATACTTTTATAACCCCTGTGCTTTGTCCTTTCAACGGGTGCACATAGATTTTGTGGTGCTCTCTTATTTCTGTGTTGTCGAATATGGGATCAGCGAACGCCAGCGGATTTGGATTTACACAAGAATTGTGGGTTGCGTGCGAGTGCTTAATATCGAGTCAGCCGTTTTGTGTACTGTTTGAAAATTATGCTTTGGGATTAGATGAACTGCATGTGGAGCTTTCACCTGGTTGGTGTGCAAAATGATTATGGAGTGCGCTCCTGTTTCAGAATGTGCGCAGATTTGTGGGTGCACACGGATTTGGGTGTACACACTGATTTGCGGGTTGCTTGCGGATTTGGAGGGGCGCCCCGATTTGGGGTTGAACATGGATTTGGGGTGTACACAGATTACGGAATGCGTCGGCCAATATGGGATGCACAGTAATTTGCTGATGTAATTTGCCATATACGGGGTACACACCGGTTTGCGGATGTGAGCAATTGTGGTTCATTTGTCGAATATTGTGGTTCACTTGGAATGGGCGTCCATTCAGAATTGGGTGTGAATGAACGGGTTGACTATTTCGCTGCAAAAGCTGTTGAAGATTCAACTGTAGATTCAAACCTTCCACTTTGCAAATCAGAAGCTGGTTCAGAGTTTGCAGGGTTAAGAATTAGGGGCTTATGGTAAATCTAGTGGGATACTGGGCACAAGGGGAGCACCTTTAGAGAACACCTGTGTTCGGTTCATGGGAGAACCGGGTAAAAACAAGAAGGGAAGGAATTATATTGATACGACCTGAATTAGCCCGACTATAACGAATTATTCCTTATGTCGTGTTGGAAAACTCCATACTGGGTCATGTAGTTCTTGTCATTATGAAGCACTTGAACACACACTATTTCAGGGTGAAGGTGATCAGGTAGACAGAAATGAAATACAGATTTCATTACAATCGTTGGGGGCGGATATCTTTCATTTCAGTCGTGGGAATGAGTTTAATTTGATTCTCTCTATTGGGCTTCACGTGGGTACAATCTGTAGGATTTTTGGAGTGTAATTCAGTTTTCATTAGAACAAAGAAGCAGCAAGGGTTTTATTTCCCAATCCTCTACACCATATTCCAGTCCAGTTAGTGGCGGGAACGTGCATTAATTTGGAGTACCAACCACCATGTATCCAAAACCCGCCCTATTTATATGCACGTTAGCCAATCATTCAAGCGGAAGGCGGAAACTGGTGTGCTTGACATTTGATTATCCTACCAGCATCAGACTAGAACACCAGCTGTCTTGTGGGAAAGTCGGTCTGTGAGGTTGGTGGGTGGGAATAGGAGTAGATGGACATATTCCCAGACCAATGGATGGCTGGCATTTCAGAGTAGTTCGTTGACTGACATCTGGCGAGTCCAGGACTGTGCTTTGCCCCTCCCCAGAAACACACTATCCTAATGTCCCAGACCTACTGGTCAATGGGACAGTCGGCCCCGGAATAACAACTGCGAGATCAGGCGGTGAATGTGAGGAGTTGGCCTCCGGACTGGAGAAATTGTGGCTGCGTCCGGCTTGTGCTCAGGACGCAGCTTTATTAATGTAATGAACCACCGAGGTGACAGAATATTTCACCGACCTAATTATCTGTTCCCTGAATTTTGACTGAGTCACCGCGTAAATAAACGTGTTGGTGCAGCAGCTGAAATCACGCAGCAAAACCCCGACGTACATAAAGATCCATTCAGAATCATTGAAACTGAATCCTTTCCCTGAGACCTGATAATATATGAAATTTACAACCAGTGTCATCCACAGGAGGATGAAGCTGCCGGAGAGGGTGAAGAGTAAAATCACAGACCTCCTCCTGCTCTCCATCTCCGGGTCACTGCGGTTCCCCCCCTTGCCCTGTCCCTTCAGCCCCTTTCGGACCCGACTGGCCACTAAAATGTGTCTGTCAGAGCGTTGAGCAGCAGGATCCCAGCGAAAGGGAGGAACGGAGTTAAAACCGTATCGAACCAGTCATACCCTCCCCACCCGGGGTCAGTGAAATAACTGTCCATCACTTTACAGAACCACGGTACATTGTCGATGATCACCCTGGGTTGCCGTGTGAAGTATCGGGGAACATTTTTCAGACAGAATAGTGCGCCGATTGTTGTTAGAACCACAGCTGCAGTTTTCCCGGTGCAATATTTTGTTTTCAGCTTCTGGCAGCAAATGGCGACAAACCGGTCAAAGGTGAAAGCGACGGTGAACCAGACAGAACAGTTTGTGGCTGTGCATCTCAGTACATCGATAACACTGCACACAGGGGTGATGTCCAGAAAACTCCACCTGAAGTAATAGGATTTGATTCGCCACAAAATGACCGCGGTGACAATGGTCAGTAGATCAGCCGCTGCCATGGCAACCAGGTAGCGAGTGGTGCAGGTAGAGAGGCCGCACTTTCCCGAGACAGGATCACAATCGCCACTACATTCACTGCGTGTGGGAAAGGGGGAGAAGAGGAGGGAGAGGGGGAGGGAGACAGGGAGAGGGGAGGTGGGAGGGCGAGGGAGCAGAGAGAGTGAGGGAGAGAGAGATAACAGACAGAGGCCATTACTGAACGCATTCCTCAAGGGATCGGGTTTCAGCTGAAGACCAGGAGTTGTGGAGTCAGTGCACGGCTGCTAACCTAACATGGGACACTGGTCACACTGTCTCTGACCTGCCTTCTTCAGTGTGGAGATAAGACAATTGTGGACAATCGTCGGCGATAAAAGCGATCTGCATGAACAACATAGGTCGGTGCTGATCACGATTCCTGTCCCTGACCTGGCCGGTTTCACTGATTTAATCGTGACTGACCTGGCCCCTGGAAACTCGTAAATGATGGGGCCGATAAGGCATGCAGAGGAGAGGAACACACACAAAACACTGGAGGGACTCAGCAGGTCAGGCAACATTCTGTACATGGAATTGAACAAACTTTGGTATTGGGCCGAGACTTTTCTCCAGGACGAAGAGTTGTCCTGGAGAAAATTTACGACGCGTCTCAGAGGGAAAGCAGGAACAACTGAGCAACCTGAGGCTGAGCGGCTCCGTTAATGGATTAATTCCACAGCGCAGTTCAATTCGATAACTCTCGTCAGCAGATCCGTTGACACTGGTTCAGATGATCAGACCCAATTATTGACCGACAGGCAGTGGGATCCGACTGTGACAGACTCCACAGGGAGACATGAAACACAGGACCAGGGGTTCTCTCTGATCGATAACTCAGAAACAGTGAACTTTACAATGTAAACCCATTCCAGTCACACCTTGCGGGAGAGCTGCCTGTCCCCACACTGGGACAACTCCGGACAAGGTGTCATTGAAGGCAAGAACAACGTTCGAGTCGATCACGTGAGTTTGATGAGAGACAGGAGTTTAGCTCCGCTTGTCATTAAATATGAAAATTCAGAGTGTTGAACTGACAGGATCAATATCTCTGACGGATATTTCTACAATGATCATCAAGTTAGAAGCTCGTCAAATGATCATAAACAGATTCACATGGTTAACACACAGAAATACCAAACAAGAATTGCTCTGCTCACTTACCAGGAACTCCAATGACGGCGATGAACACGTACAGTATTTTCTCCACACTTCTGTACCTATTGAACAATGCAGGCATTTTCTCTGTCCAGTGATCTGTCCCCACTGTGCTACAGGCGATCTCTTGGAATGAAATGTAAAGGCAGCCCAAGCCTACGGTTTTTAATACCATTTAGCGACTCCAGAGGGACACATTTTAACAGATTTAAAAATAGCTGTTTTAAAATTATTTACAAACCAATTACGTCAGGCAGATGCAATCCCCGTGGTGACAGATTGCGATTAAATAATGAACGAGTGCAATGTGTGGACTGTTTATGTGAATTAGTTTGTCCCAACAAAGGTGACTGAACCTTCAGTGGTTTCTTATCAATTCAATATTCTCCCACTCTAAGTATGTACTTCAATGGAGCCATTTGAGAAACATAATACTGAAGTAAATTATGTCATTCTAGCCTGTAAAATTGTATTGCATCACCTACTGTTATCATTCTCCTCGAGAGTATGAACTCTTGGATTAGTTTGTGTTTGGGGGACTCTAACCAAGTTGTCAAAAGTCTTGAAAATCTTTTCTGTTCTATAAAAGAAAAAATATCTTGTTAGTTAAGCAATTTTTAGGACTGCTCTCAAATTATTCCAGTCTTAACAAAATTGTTAATTTCAAATTCCCAAACGTAACGGTACACCAATGAGTAATATTCTCCTGAAATGTAGGCAGCTATATCCGAATACAGATGCACGGATTTCCATCTGCTCAACCAGGATTTCACATTGCCAGAGTGGAATTCGGGTGACCTTAATATCAATTACATGGAAAACAAATAAGGAAACACAACGAAACACGCACACGCACACACACACGCACACACTCTCTCTCTCTCTCTCTCTCTCTCTCTCTCTCTCTCTCTCTCTCTCTCTCTCTCTCTCTCTCTCTCTCTCACACACACACACACACACAAGACAGTACAAAAATCAATGTTTGTATCATTCTTTCATTCCTTCATTTCATTATATTTATTATCAGAATATGTATGCAGTACACAATCCTGTGATTCTTCTTCACCATATAGCCTCGAAACCAAGAAAAAAACATCAACAACTCCTCTTCCGCACGAAATGCAGAAAAACAAATAAAAACGCAACAGAAACATTGTCCCCAATCCCACAGCTGTTTCGTTCCACAGAATAATTGCAAAACTTAAAATAAACAGTGCACTTTCACACATTACAAAGAAACGTGGGGGTGGGGGTGGATACAGCTGCGTGGGACACTGACACAAAAATGCATTTTCAACACAAAAGTGAATTCAGGTCATAATAACATATTTACTTTGATCATCTTATTTTTTGTCCTTCGAAGCCAAAGTCACACGCCTCCTTCCACGTCCTTAGTTAGCATACAGCAAAGCAATCTGGGATAATGTAGGGTCTATTGAGCACATTACAAGATTAAATACATTAAAAAATCTCCAAGTTTCGAATGTATATCAACGGTACTCCCACACGTGAGTGTCACGTAAATTCATTCATAATAACTGCATCTTCTGTTTCCCAATGTGTTGCATTGAATGTAGCCATGTTTAGGGTGGTTCGAGACTCTCCCGCATTATGAATATATATTATATATATTATATATATATACACTACTATTTCTACTTCTACTGGAAGCTCATTCCACACAGTTACCACTCTCTGAGTAAAGAAATACCCCCTAGTGTTACCCTTAAACTTTTGTCCCCTAACTCTCAAATCATGTTCTCTTGTTTTAATCTCCCCTACTCTAAGTGGAAAAAGCCTATCCTCGTCAACTCTATCTATCCCCCTCATAATTTTAAATACCTCTATCAAGTCCCGACTCAAACCTTTATGCTCCAAAGAATAAAGACGTAATTTGTTCAACCTTTCCGTGTAAATTAGGTGCCGAAACCCAGGTAACATTCTAGTAAATATTCTCTGTTCTCTGCCTATTTTGTTGATATCTTTCCTATAATTCGGTGAGCAGAACTGTACACAATACTCCAAATTCGGCCTTACTAATGCATTGCACAATTTTAACATTACTCAATGCTCTGATTTATAAAGGCTAGCATACCAAAAGATTTCTTCACCACCCTATCCACTTGAGACTCCACCTTCAGCGAACTCTGCACCATTATTCCTTGGTTCTACTGCATTCCTCAATGTCCTGCCATTTATCATTTATGTCCTATTTGGATTATTCCTACCAGAATGTAGGACCTCACACTTATCAGCATTAAACTCCATCTGCCATCGTTCAGCCCACTCTTCTAACTTTCTGTAAACTTTGAAACAAGCTTTCCACAACGCCATCTACCTTAGTATCATCTGCAAGAAATTTTATGGGGCGGATTCCTACTTTAGTTTCAACAAGGGGTCCAGCTGCACCATCCGACCATGTGGTGAACGCACATGTATCTTGGAGACCCCCTGGGTAACTCTGGATTCAAGTCGTGGCTTATCATCAGCACCATGGGCATTATATTATAGGTAACACAGTTGACCTTCTTGGGGCAATAGGCCATCGTTACATGCTGACAAGTCCCAACCCACCTGGGTTGTGGGCAATCAATGCCAAAATAAACTTCGTGTCCAGTATTGCATCATTACTTTGTGGATCCAGTATTCATAACAGGGGGAACATAGATATTCCAACCACGTCGTTGACTACCCAGCCATTAGGTGGTGTTGTGGAGTTTGTACTGATCGGCCGCACCCACCCCCGTCTCCCTTCATTCTGCCACTGCAAACTTTGTTCTGTGATAGGGTCGTTTTAGAACCCTGTTTCCCCTTATCCTCCTCAGTACCTTTCTCCCTCACTCCCTTTCCCTCATTCGCATCATCCTTCTGAGAGCCCATGCTTCAGCATGTGTGGGGTTTGAATGGAGCAATCATTTCACACACCCTTCTGCTCTCCTCGGTACTGTGCGATACCAAGTTCCTCGGCCAGTTCCTACTCTGTCACGGAGTCAAATTCTGCGTATCCAAAGTAGGACCCAAAATACTCGAGAAAACCGGCCACAACCTCGTAACAAATAAAGAAGGTTCCTCCCTTTCCACTGTCTGCAGTTATGCAAAACCTCCACTGTCACCTCTATTAGTCCAGCAGCTTCTAATGGTGCCTTCTGAAAATCACCCCGTGTCCCCTGGGAGGGTGCCTGTTCCTCAGGCAGGGCTAAAGGGAAAGCTGAAGTTAGACAGTGAAGGGTTAGCTTCCCCTCCTCCGTTTCATATAGACCGTGAGTTATCCTATCTGCTGAATGCACCGGGAAAATTTCCGAGAATCATCTCTCATTCACAGCTCAAGCACTCAATTGGGCCACGTCAAAGGGGACAGAATAACGTGTCACAAACGCCCTACACCCCCGACTCTGGTGTGTCCTGCAGTCCCTCCATTACTACAGGCGCCACTGGGGCACTGGGTGTTGAAGCTTCCACCCACTCTCGGAAAAACCTGCTGGGAGACGGGCCACTTCCCCAATAATCCTGGCTCTGACACTGTTAGTCCCGGAGTGCAGGGACAAAGGATGGCAGACGTGGCTGTTCCTCATGGAGATCGACTGTAGTGGGTTCCCGGCACGGCCAGCATGGAGGTAGCTGTCTGTGCTGGGCCTTGATGAAAAGAGCAAGAAGCAAGCAGCTGGCAGGATGGGGGAGGGAGCAGAAAGAGCCCCTTACTGGGTATGGAGCTGGAGAGAGGGGTTGAGCTCGAAGTCAGGAACAGTTGGGCAGTGACTTGGCCCTCACTCCTGATCCACCAACTGGAAAGAGTAGTGGTTAACGGTTGAAACACTCTATGAAATTTGGACACGACCTGACCATATCTGACCCCGGACAAAGGCTACGATTACCTCATCAGGTGACTGGTGACCGGTGTGTGATACAAGCGTCTCTTCATACGTTAAATCACCCCAATCTGCATCACCATCATCGTCCGTCCTCGCACATATCACTCCTCTCCGAGCTGAGAGTTCACTTTGCAGATTTTCCATCTGTTTTAAACACTTGTGATCAGCGCAGCCTTTCTTCTCAGCTGCCAATTTCTTCATGACATTCGTAACAGCCGTAAATCCCGACCCTGACTTTTCCTTTCTCTAATTCTGTATCCGCCTGTTTATCCTCCTCTTCTGTTTTCTCATTTTCTCTTGTTAACGCTTTCACACTGAGCCTGAAACTGACTCATGTGGATCAAATTCACCTGATCCTGCTCCGTCACAATTTCTAACTCTTCCCTACACTTACACAATTTCTCTGCCAATTTCAGTTTTTTCTCTCTTCACTTCAATTAGATCATCCAACAAACATCACATTACAACATTTTTAATCCCTGGTAATTTCTTTAACTTATTTTCACGAACTATTTTCCACAATTCTTCCTCCACAGTCCCGGAACCTTGGCTGTCAAACTTTTCTAACCACGCCTCATAATTTGACCATTTCCTTAATAATTAACGATGAAAGTAATCTCTGAAATCCTCTGAATCCCTGGTTTCTTCCTCCTGTCCTTTCCCTTTCACAGTTTAATATCCTAATCTACTGTGTGGGTCAACTCGACACCAGGGTCCCAGACCACTTTTCCTTCTTTTCGAGTGCACCCAGGGCGCGAAAATATGTTCACCGTTCATCAACTGAGATCAGTTTGGAACCTCATCAGGAAACTCGTAATTGTTACAGCTCTCTCTTTAATTTTCCTGCACAAACAACAAAGTAACAATGAAAACCCCAGGCTAACAACTGAAACATGAATTCCACTGCTGCCTCTGTATTAATAAACACCCTGACCACTTCTCAAATTCACAACACTGAAACAGGGGATCCCACTGTATCCAAATGATCGATCATTTCTTCTCCTATCCCTTCCATGGGGGTTCTTCCTTGTGATAGTTAGTCTCCGGAGTTATCACACCTTTGCATTTGAAACTCTTTACTTGTTTTGAAACAAGCATGATTTGAAACATTTGACACAACTCTTATCAGTTCAGAGGACGCATCTCATTCTTGTTGGCTGAAGTCCATCAGGCTGATGACTAACAGATTTCCATTGGATGTAGTCCAAGGGCAACACAACTTCATGCCAAAGGTAATTTCTTTTGTTCTCCTCCACTATGGTTTCAAACAGACAAACTGTGTCGCTCAGACTCTCAGCTGAAATATCGAGATTCCTTCTGCAGAACTGCCACTGTACGTAATACACACCTTATCTCAGAGTGACTTCAGGTTCAGAGATAACGAGATTACTTCTGCAAACCTGACAGTGTACATAATGCACAGATTATGTGAGAGTGATTTCAGGCTTACAATGGGAATACCAGTAACTTCTTGTGTTCAGTTGATCTGATCAGGTTATCCCATAGCAATCAGTGCACAAAATGGGGGTGACAGAACAGCTTCACAAAATGGCAGCCTCTATTCCTTCGACCTCATGGCAAAAACACAGGTAATTGAACACTCTACTTCCACTGTCATTGCCCCATTCCCGTTCGATGTTTTCTTGCGTATGTTAATTCATTCAGACAGTGGTGTATTTTGGTGCAGAGCAGTCAGGATGGGATGCTCCTCCAGTCAGATGTGGGAACTCTGGACATCCGACAGTTTGCCGATGACTATTTGCAGGAAGTGCACCCAATCACAGCGCCGGACTGACTGGTTCAGGGAGTTGGATGTACTCAGGATCATTCGGGAGCCTGAAGATACTGTCAATGAAACATCTGAAGAGGTGGCCACACCCAGAGTACAAGCTTCGGACAGGAGAAGCGTGACCACCAGCAGAGGTAAGGGTCATTAGGAAGACAGTGCAGGGCTGTCCTGTGGGCATTCTCCTCAGCAGAACACCTTGTTGGATACTGCTGAGTGGGTGGCGAGTTGATCCGTTGGGGCATGAAAGCAACAGAAAGGCCGGCAGCACTGCCCACTCTGAAGCTTAATAGGGAAGTGTACATTTTGGCCTTGTGACAGTTATAAGAGATGATATTCTGGGGAGAGAAAGGAGAAATTAGAACTGATTTCTGCGTCACAGATCCAAACCATTAAACTCCAGTCCCATTAAACGGGAACATTAGCCGAGGATTACCTCCCACGCCCAGTGAACAGAGTGCAGAACTGGGTTTGATAAACAGCAGCAGTAATTGCCGAGTTCGGCACCAACATTCACTTTTGAACTTGATTCAGCAACTGTGATGGTGAAATATCCAGCCTGTAGCCTGTCGCCTGTTTAAACAGTTTCCCCAGTGTGAACTCGGTAGTGCGTCACAAGGTGGGATGACTGAGAGAATCTCTTCCCACATTGGGAGCAGGAAAATGGCCTTTCTCCAGTGTGGACTCGTTGGTGTGTCTGTAAGTCGGATGACTGACTGAATCTCTTTCCACAATCAGAACAGGCGTACGGTCTCTCCCCAGTGTGAATACGCTGATGTATCATCAGTTGAGATGACTGGATAAATCCCCTTCCACAGTCTGAGCAGGTGAACGGTCTCTCCCCAGTGTGGACTCGTTGATGCACCTTCAGTTGATATGACCGAACAAACCCTTTCCCACAGTCTGAGCAGATGAACAGCCTCTCCCCAGTGTGAATTCGCTGATGTGTCTTCAGTTCAACTGACCGAGTAAATGCCTTCCCACAGTCTGAGCAGGTGAACGGCCTCTCTCCAGTGTGGACTCGCTGGTGCACCTGCAGGTCAGATAAATGAATAAATCTCTTCCCACATTTAGAGCAGGAAAATGGCCTCTCCCCAGTGTGAATCCGCTGATGTACCATCACTTGAGATGACCGAGTAAATGCCTTCCCACAGTCTGAACAGGTGAACGGCCTCTCTCCAGTATGAACTCGCTGGTGGGCCTGTAGCCTGGATGAGTCAGTGAATTTCTTCCCACAGTCTGAGCAGGTGAACGGCCTCTCCCCAGTGTGAATTCTCTGATGCACCTTCAGTACAGATGAATGAGTGAATCCTTTCCTACAGTCTGAGCAGGTGAATGGCCTCTCTGCGGTGTGAATTCGCTGATGTTCCTTCAGTACAGAAGACTGAGTGAATCCTTTCCCACAGACTGAGCAGGTGAACGGCCTCTCCCCAGTGTGAACTAGCTGATGTACCTTCAGTTGAGATGACCGAAAAAACCCTTTCCCACAGTCTGAACAGGTGAATGGTCTCTCGCCAGTGTGAGTTCGCTGATGTATCTTCAGTTCAGATGACCAAGTGAATCCCTTCCCACAGTCTGAGCAGGCGAATGGCTTCTCCCCAGTGTGAAGTGACTGGTGTCTCCGCAGTTGCGATGACTGAGTGAATCCCTTCCCACAGTCTGAGCAGGTAAATGGCTTCTCACCAGTGTGAACTCGCTGGTGTGTCAGTAGGCTGGATGACCGAGGGAATCCCTTCCCACAATCAGCGCAGGTGAACGACATCTTATCAGTGTGAACTCGCTGTTGTGCATGCAGGTGAGATGAGTGAGTGAAGAGTGAATCCCTTCCCACAGTTCTTTGTCAATTCATAAATCAAATATCAGATGTAGTAAACCCCTTGCACAATCAATGTAGTTGAAGAACTGATCTCCAGTGAACAAATGCCGGTGTGTTCTCAGCTCCCCGGTTCCAGTGGATTTCAGTGAGTTACAACAGAAAACTTCATTTCAGACACAAAGCACTTTTCCAGCTGTGTTGACAAAATTCTTCATCTCCAAGGATCAACAGTGATACATTGTTAAATATCTAGTAACTCCTTAAATATCTGGGCAGAGACAGCAAACTGACATGTTGTTCTGTTTAAAATTCCCGTACACAATTTTTGTCATTTCTAACCTGTAAAAAAGATTTACAAAAGACATCAATGAATGAAAGTCATCATTCAGAGAAGTGTATGGTCATCCACTTTGTTAGAGGCAATGAGAGTGCAGACTGTTTTCTCAATAGAGAGGAAATAATGTTGAAGAGTAGGAGAATATAAAAGCAAGGATGTATTGTTGAGTATTTATAAAGTGTGGCCTCACTTGGACTGTTGAGAGCAGATTCAGGCCCCTTAAGAAGAACAGATGTACTTACATTGCAGAGCGTTCAAAGGAAATTTACAAAAATATTTCAGGATTTATAAGGTTTGTCTGATGAAGAACATTTGATGGCTTGGGGCCTCTACTCACTGGAGTTCAGAAAAATGAAGGGGCCCTCATTGAAATCTATCGAACATTGAAAAGTCTCGATAGAGTGGATGTGGAGAGTATGTTGACAAGAGTGGGGGAGTCGAAAACCAGAGGACGCAGTATCAAAATCGAGCTTTGTTCTTTCAGAATGGAGATGAGGAGGAATTTCTTTATACCGGAGCGTGGTGACTCTGTGGGATTTGCTGCTATGAGTTGCTCTGGAGTCCAAGTAATTGGGTCTATTTTTGGGAAGAGGGTGATGGATTCTTGATTAGTTAGGGCAGGAAGGGATATGGGGAGAAGGCAGGAAAGTGCGGCTGAGATGGAAATGGATCAGCTGTAATGAAATGGTGGAGCAGACTCGATGGGCCAAACGACCTCATTCTGCTCCTGTATCTGATTAATTTTCACAGCCGATATATTATGAAATAATTTTAATCTCCTTTCTGAACTCTGACATCACACTGTTACAGCGAGGATCAACCCAAGTTGGGGGAAAAACTCTCCTTCCAACTGCTCATGATGCCGGCAACTGGTCTGTTCATCTAATTCCCCAACAGATTTCCTGTCTGTGTGAGAATGGGACATTGAATCTGTGACTTAGCCCAGTCTGATTCCTCCCATTAGTATTATTCTCTGTCCCATATTATTCTGAGCTGCGCAGTAACTGAAATGTTCCCACACAGAGAGCCTTTGCTGCTGCACAGCTGGTATTTTGTTTGTGCCGTGCTGTTTTCAGGCTGTTTAAACATTTAACTTTCAGACAAATGGTCGGTCCATACGATGTGAGAAAAATAAATTAGAGAAAATATTGATATTATTTCAAGTTCTGGTCATATACGACAGCACTACAAAGAGCATGTGATGTTACATGGCAAACCCTGGAGAGTTTCAAATTACTCTGCCCCTCCGCACAGGTGATTGACGGTGGAGAGCCCATCAGAGGCAATGCCAATTAACATGATGGGGAGGGCAGTCCTTGTTCTCATTGGAGTGTGGCATATTTGTGATGAGAACGCTACAGGTCACTTGTTACCCAGGCCAAAGGTAATTGGTATCATTATGTACCCAAAGCGAATGGTACTAAACATCTTCTCACAGGGAGAAAGGTCCAGATCAAGATGGAACAAAGGTGATTTCCACAAGGACTAAAGCTGATGTAAGGATTTTGTTTCCTTCTTTTCATGCAATAAAAATTGACATTTTCATTGACTGGAAGGTCAGCTCCTCAGTGCTCGGTGGTGCCCGAGTGATCCATCTACTCCCCTTCCCTCCCCTTGCGATTCTAACAGGGAAACGATGGCTGCTTCTTTACCCAGAAACCCCCACGAAGAAGAGACCCATCTATCCGCCACGGCTCCAGCGTCTACGCTCCTCAGCAGCAAGTTCCCCGGAGCCCTGGTAGAGAGAGGGGAAAGGACTTGGACTGACCCGGGGTGCGGAGGAAAGGTGTGGTCGGTCGCGGTTCGGACGCCGATACCGATAATAATCCGCCCGGATCCCCGCTCCTACCTGCCGCCGAGTCTCCGAGCCTTTTGTCCACCGTGCGCACGCGCAATACCCTCGCGACCTTTACGCATGCGCATGTGATCGTCTGGTCACGGACGGCGATTTCTGGAACTAACAGGAGAAAGTCTGCAAATGCTGGAAATCCAAAGCGACTCACACAAAACGCTGCAGGAACTCAGAACCTCAGGCAGCATCTATAGAAAATTATAAACAGACGGCGTTTTTTGGCAGAAAGCCTTCTGCAGGGCAGAGAAGCACGGGGGACGATGCCAGAAGAGAAATGTGGTGGGGGAGGGGAAGAGGCGAGCTGGAATTTGATGCCGGGTGGGTGGGGAAGGTCAAGAAAGGGTGGGCTGGAGAATAAAGAATCTGATAGGAGGGTGGACCAGAGAGAGGGCAGGTGGAGGGTCCCGGGAGGAATGTAGGCAGGTGAGAAGAAGTACAGGTCAGAGTGGGGCTTAGAGGAGGGTGACGGTAATTTATTCACAGGAGGGGAAATCGATGTTCATGCCATCAGATTGGAGGGTATATAATGTGACGGAATATAATGTGTTGCTCCTCCACCCTGGGGGCGGGGGGAGGGGAGCTCATCTTGGCACAAGAGGAGTCCATGGATCGACACGGCGGAACAGGACTGGGAATGAAGAATTAAAATGCTTGCTGACTGGTAAGTCAGACTTGTGGAGGATGGTGCGAAGTTGCTCCTAATTGATGACTGCACCCTCAGGGTGGCGGAGCAACAACTTATATTCTGCCTTGGTACGAGTGCACCAGTCTTGTCTGTTTGAATCCAGAGCCCAAGAAAAGCTCTCTTTCGTGTCTCAGTCGTCTTTGACCCCCTGAAGAACTGTTTCTGAGTGACAGCTATGATCCACCTGCAATTCCTCGGCCCACTTTCCCAACTGGTCTCGATCCCACTGTAACCTTAGAAAAACCCTCACTTTCTCCACACACCGGTTTTGGTGACATCCACAACCTCACTAATTGTTTGATCTGCATTCTCCAAATAATTTACACACATCATTGCCCAGTTGTAACTGGGTGAAATTACTTTCTCTTTCATCTCCCAGGGGGAACGAGACAGCCAGGACCCGGGGGGTTCAGGGAAACACGGGCTTTCAGTGTCTGGGCCGGTGAGGAAGCCGTGAGTGGTCAGTCCACAAGACAAGACAGCAAATCCCCTCGGCAATCAAACCGACCCTCATCAGGCCTGTCCCTCCGTGTCCAATCCCCCTCTCAGTGCGAACTCAATCGCCACTGCCACTCCTTCAATGGGGCGACTGAGTCGTGCAGACGCTGTGAAACCACCTCATTTGCGTCGGGACCATTTCCATTCCACCCATCCCCAGGCAAAGGAGCTGGTTTTAAATTTGTTTTTACATTGGTTTATTTCTGATTTTAAAAGTTGTCATTTCTGTGTACTGATGTCTATTTGTCATCCTGACCAGTTCTGCCTGAAGTTGTTTGGCCTGATTGTTTTTGGTGAGATTTGACAATGGCGTCTCCCCGGGTTTGGACCTTCATGTCCGTATCTCAAAAGGAACCGTCCCTGCTCCCACTCCAGGCTCAGCTGAGAGTGACTGTACTGGCACTGGAGACGGCCTAGTCCCTGACCTCCCAGACTGCACCGTCGGGTAAACCCCGTTACAACTGGTACCAGGATCTCCCAGAATAAAGGACGAGCCCTTGTCTGGCATCTACTGGCTCTGAGATATCTCTACCCACCCGCACAAGTACAACACTGCCCCCACCCCAATCGCCGTCACCTACCGTCAGTGGGTCCATCACCAGGGGCACACATCATGTCCTCTGGCGGCAACAAACCAGCCCGAAGACCCCGGTCTCCGGTTGGCAGCAGCTCATTTGAGGGACCCGCCATTTGGGCTCCACCTCTTTCGGGGGCAGACGTTTTATGGGTAGGTGAAGCTCGTTTCACACTCCAGTGACCCTCTGAGTGAAGAGGTATTCCCTCATGTGCCCCATAAACTCCCCACCTTCCACCCTTAACCCCCTGTCAAGTATCTCTCTGCTGAGACTCACAGAACACAATCCCAACACTCAGTGTTTCTTCATCAAGCAGCTTTATTCTTTATTACCTGCAGGGGGTAAGTTCACCTCCATTCTCACCAGGGATGGGAGGGAACTTCAAACACAGCGTTTACAAAATATTTCTTCTGTACATAAGAACGAGACGAGGTTACTGCTCCCAGCGAGCTCCGTGTTCCCGATACATTTGTTGTTGCTGCCATCTCCGGTTGAGTCGTCTCTGCTACTTCCTCATTCCTGCACAGCGTTCAGTGTTTGCAGTCACGAGTTCCTTTAGTAAGCACAAGTCCTGTTGTTTCCTCCGGCTACTTTAGTCACCTACATATATCGCATATACTAGCTCAGCACTCCGGGGTTTGTACAGCTCCATTTTGTCTCATCAAATACTTACAATAAAATGTAAAGTTCAGTACATATTTCCCCATTCCCTCCTCTTTGTTGTCCCATGACAACAGACATCCAATATCATCAGGACTTACGAAGTGAATGATGTCTTTAAGGCGGAAATACTTCAGATCTCAGAGCTTTCCTTTCCCTTATATCCCACCCATTACCTATGAGTACCCGGAACCCTGATGTCCACTCGTTTCGGTCACATGGAAGAGTAAAAGAATCATAATCTGATTATTATTACTCTAATCGTTATTCCATAATGTAAAACGGTATTCTCTCATCCAGATTCCAAAAATGGCTTCCTGAGGGTTTATCATTGTGGAACTGTACAATGTAAACCAGTATCCCACCATCCTCCCAGAGTCCCAAATGGCCACCGGCTTCCTGACGGGTTATCATTGTGGAACTGTACAATGTAAACCAGTATCCCACCATCGTCCCAGAGTCCCAAATGGCCTCCGGCTTCCTGAGGGGTTATCATTGTGGAACTGCTCTCCCACTTCTCTCATTCTATCTGCTGCCTCTCAAATATAATCCATCAGATGAGTTACATTTTCAGATTTGTCTGGTGTGTTGGTGCAACATTCTTGTCCAATTAAAGCACACACACCCCACTTTTTATCTAATATAAAGTCTCGGGTGGCTGGAAAACGATGCTGGAGAGGCAGTGATGGGAGACAAAGAAATGGCAGACAGACTGAATAAGTATGTTGTGTCTGTCTTCACTGAGGAAGACACCAGCAGAATGGTGGGACTTCCGGGTGTCAGGAGTCAGAAGTGTGCAAAGTTACCAGAACCAGAGTGAAGGTTCTTGAGGAACTGGAAGGCCAAGTTAGATAAGTCACGTGACCCAGATGGTGTACACCCCAGCTTTCTGAAAGAGGTGGCTAAAAAGATTGTGGCCCCATTAGTAATGAACATTCAGGAATCACAATGTTCCGCAATGGTTCCTCAAGAATGTAATATTGCCAATGTCACACCACTCTTCAAGAAGGGAGAGAGGCAGAAGAAAGGAATCTATAGGGCAGTTAGTCTGTCCGCAGTGATTGGGAAGATGTTGGAGTCGATTATTAATGATGAGGTCTGAGAGTACCGTGTCACAAGATAAAATAGGCCACAGTCAGCATGGTTTCCTGAAGGGAAAATCTTGCCTGACCAACCTGTAGAAATTATTTTAAGAAATAACAAGCAGGACAGACAAAGGAGAATCGATTGATGTTGTTCACCTGGATTTTCAGACGGCTTCTGACATGATGCCACAAACGAAACTGCTTTAACAACCCACGAGCCCATGGTATTACCGGAAAGAGTCCAGCATGGACAAAGCCGTGGCTGACTGAGAGGAAGCAAAGAGTGGGTATAAAGGGAGCCTCTTGAGGAGTGGGTTCCACAGTTGTCTGTGTTGGGAATGATACTCTTTCTGTTAAATGTCAGTGAAATTGATGACCTTGCTGCAAAGTTTTCAGACGATATGAAGAAGGTTGAGGGTCAGGTCGTTTTGAGGAAATAGAGAGGCTATGGAAGGTCTTCAACAGATGATAATGGGCAAAGAAGTGGGAGATGGAATACAGTGTCAGCAAAGGGTATCAGCATGCACTTTGGTCGAAGAAATGGCAGGGCTGACTATTTTCCAAATAATCCCTAAAGGTCAATTTTCAGATTGAGTCTGTGGTGAAGAAGGCAAATGTAATATCAGCATTCATTTCAAGAGGAATAGAATATAAAGGCAGGGATGTAATGTTGAAGATTTTGTAAGCACTGGTGAGTCCTCACTGGGAGTACTGCGATATTGGAAAAGATGTGCTAAGACTGGAGAGTGTCCAAAAGAGTCTAAGACCAAAGGACATAGCCTCAGAGTAGAGGGGTGTCTTTAGAATGGAGATGAGGAGGAATTTCTTTCGCCTGAGAGTAATGAATCTATGGACTCTATGGACATTGCATCATTGGTAGCTGTGGAGGCCAAATCTTCATGTACATTTAAGGCAGAGTTTGATAGTTTCTTGATTGGTCAGGGCATGATGGGCTACCAGGAGAAGGCAGGAGATTGGGGCCAAGAGGGAAATTGGATCCGCTAAAATAAAATGGCGGAGCAGACTCAATGGGCTAAATGGCCTAATTCTGCTCCAAGATCTTATGGTCTTAGAACAGCCTCACATTTAATGTCAGCAAGAGCATGGAGCTGATTGTTGAAATCAGGAGGAGGAAACAGGATATCCATGAGCCAGTTCTCATTAGAGATCAAAGGCAGAGAGGGTCAGCAACCTTAAATTCGTCAATGTCATCATTTACGAGGATGTGTCTTGAGCCCAGCATGTAAGTGCAATTATGAAGAAAGCACTGCAACGTCTCTATTTCCTCAGAAGCCTGCAAAGATTCAGCATTACATCTTATATATTTATTGTTATCATTTCCTTTTGCATTTGCACAGTTTGTTGTCTTTTGCTCAGTGTATTTTATCTACGATGTTGGGTTCAGGTTTTCATTGATACAATCATGATTCTTGGATTTACAGAGTTTATCCCAAAACAACAATCTCAGGATTGAACATGGTGACATGCGTAAACTTTGATAATAAACTTACTTTGTAAATTTTGAACTCTACATTTAAATCTGTAGATACTCTCTCAAACACACAAGTGGCTTATAATTTCTAAAGGTTCAGCATCTACTGGGTAATTCATTTCGCTCCGATCAGAATGACCGTCCCATCACAATGACCCCTCTTCTGAGGCACCCCATCTACAGGAAAAATCCCCGAATCAAACTGGGATCACTATTTCAAGCGCGCACACACAGACAAACACACAGTTGTTTCAAAGGGCGACAATCAAAGCTGTGCCTAAAAGGAACAGGCTGAGCTGCCTCAATGACAATTACTCAATGGTGCTCACATCTACGGTGATGAAGTGCTTTGAGGGGTTGGTCACGACTAGAATCAACTCCTGTCTGTGCATGGACCTGGACCCACTGCAATTTGCCGATCATCACAATATACCTACAACAGACGCAATCTCACTGGCTCACACTCAGCCTTAGATCACCTGGACAATTGCAATACACAAGTCAGGTTCTGCAACTGGATCCTCACCAGGAGACCACAGTCTGTGTGGATCAGAAATAACATCTCCTCCTTGCTGACAATCAACACCGGCACACCTCAACGATGTGTGCTCAGTCCACTGCTCCACTCTCTCTAAACCACGTCTGTGTGTCTAGGCTCATCTATAAACTTGCCGATGACGCAACTATTGTTGCTGGAATTTCAGATGGTGACGAGGAGGAGTACGGGAGTGAGATAGATCAGCAAGTTGAGTGGTGTCGCAGCAACAACCTTGCACTCAGCATCATGAAGACAAAGGAATTGATTGTGGATTCAGGAAGGGGAAGTCGAGGGAACACACACCAGTCCTCATCGTGGGATCAGAAGTGAAAAGGGTGAGCAGTTTCCATTTCCTGCCTGTCAACATCTCTGAGGAACTATCCTGGGCCCAACATATTGATGCAGTTACAATGAAGGCACAACATCGGTTATATTTCATTCGGAGATTGAGGGGAATCGGTCTGTCACTAAAGACACTTGCAAATTTCTACAGATGTACTGTGGAGAGCATTCTAACTGGTTGCATCACTGCCTGGTGTGGAGAGGCCACTGCACAGGATCG
This sequence comes from Hypanus sabinus, assembly GCF_030144855.1. NCBI lineage: Eukaryota > Metazoa > Chordata > Chondrichthyes > Myliobatiformes > Dasyatidae > Hypanus > Hypanus sabinus. Next base: position 92,233 of record NW_026781810.1, read on the forward strand.
GAAAATGCTGCAGAAAGTTGTAAACTCAGCCAGCTCCTTCATGGGCACCACAGCATCCAGGAAACATTGAAAAGATGATGCAACAAAAAGGTGGCATCCATCATTACGGACCCTCATCACCCAGGACATGACCTCTTCTCGTTGCTACCATCAAGGAGGATGTATAGGACCCTGGAGACACTCTCACCGGTTCAGGAAAAGCTTTTTCCCTCCACCATCAGATTTCCGAATGGACAATGAACTCAAGAATATTTCCTCGGTATTTTCCCTCATGTTTTGTTTCAAATTTAATTTTATAAATACTTGTTGTAATTTATAGTTTTTATTACAATGTACTGCAGACACAAATGAACAAATTTCACCACATATGCGGGTGATATTAAACCTGATTCTGATACACAAACACACACAGCTGGGCTCAGACATACAACACTCCCACCTTCCTCCCTTTGTGACACCCTGCTTGCTCTGTGGCACCCGGTATGAAGCTCAAACTGTTGCAACACCTGCCCTTTAAATTCATGGCTGAGGCTGCGTTGTGTCTGTTCACTGTTTGAGTTCGATATTAAATGAAGAGGATTGAATGGGAAGGAACGTTTGAATAGAAGAATAAAGATCTCCTCTGAAGGTATATGGGGTCCTGGTGAGAGCGTACATGGAACACTGTGCACAGGTCTGGTCTCCGTCCCGGAGTCAGCCTGTGGGATGAAGGAAATGAAGAGTTTTCCCAGATTGATATAGGAGGTGGGGTAGTGTCCTCGGAGAGATTATACTGATCGGGCCTGTCTCAAAATTAGAGAAACAAAAGGCCGTCTGACTGAGACTGAGTCTCACAGGGTATTGACAGGGTAGAGGCAGGAATGATGTTTCCTTTGGCTGTGGTGAGGAACCGGAGTCACAGAATCCGATTTCACCTCAGCAGGAGTGAGATGAGGAGAAATTTCCTCACCAGTGCAACAAATCTTTAGAATTTTCTCCACAAGGTTTCTAAATTTGAAGGTCAAGTGTTGGGGTTCTGCGATGCTGGGAACATTGTGGGAAAGTGGCGCTGAGGTCAAAGCACAGGTATGTTCTGAGTGAAAGGCAGAACAGGCGCAAAGGGCCGAATGGCCTGCTCCAGTTTCCTTTTACTAAAGTCCGAGTTTACCTTTGCGCCTGGTTCTCCCTTGACCTTCAGCCTGTCCTTTTGCACAGGGGAGCGCTCACACTCCGGAGCTCCACCAGCAGCCGCTGCGGGCCAGCACCCGGATCCCAGCAGCAGGAGACAGGACTGGGAGGAAACTCCGGACAACAGGCCCCGATCCACGGCGGGGAAAGACCGGGCTGAAACATCTCACGGAATCTCCGCCCGAATCATCACCTCCGCCATCGGAAGGGTTCAAAACTCCGGCCGCTGTTGGAGATGTCAGTCACATTTTGTTCTCAGAATCAAAGCAAGTTCCCCGAGGCTCAAAGTTCAAAGTAAATTTTATTATTATTCTAAATATTTTTTAATTTTTATTGAACACAAACAAAAACAGACACACTGAACATATGCTAACATAGCCAGGGAGTCACACAAGTGCAGCAACAAATATATAACTGTTAACTTTAAATATAAAAATTAACAAGGAAATCCGCTCTAAATACTGTTGGACAGAAGGGACTGTATCTAAGAGGAGTCACAAAACAAGAACATTTACAGAGATAACACAAAACATTCACAGATTTGTACAGTCTTTACAGCTTTCTGGTTATGGGAAATTCTCAGACTATAAATGTATAGTTTGAAATCTGATGTAAAAATATAAATGAAGGTTTCTTATTGCTGTGATTGCATTTACGGATATAAAATTTGATGTAAATTAACAAAAGATTTATGATAGAGCAATGATCCCCATGAGATTTGGTGTTATTAGTAAACCCAGATAAGACATTTTCAAAACAAAAACTAAAATCCACATTACGAAATTGACAAATATCAACCCTAAATGTTTTAACATACTCACAATCCCAAAACAGATGAAATAAATTCTCTGGATATAAACCACAAAAATAACAGTTCGTTTCAATATCAGAACTAACTCTTGTCAAATAAACACTGTTTGGATAATATCTATGTATAATTTTAAATAAGCCCCAGATACTCCTCCACCTCAGATTCCCCAAGTGACTATTCCAAAAACTAACAGAGTAAATATAAGTCGCCACATACAACTCCTACAAACATACAGAGCAAAGCTACAGAACGGTAACTATATCTGGATCACTGAAAGATCAACCAGAGTGCAGAAGACAACAAACTTCACTAATGCAAATAAACAACAGAGGATGAAATAACCGCAGCGGCTGCCGATAGATGTCCGGTGCTCTCAGCACTCCCTGTTCAATCTGACAGGACAAGAAATAGTGAGGCGCAAAGGTAAACTCGTGTTTCAGAAAATAAGAAACAGAGAAGGTGTGGCCATTCGGCCCCTTAAGCCTCTTCTGCCCTTCAATCAGAACTTGCTTGACCTTTGACCTCAGCACCACTTTCCTGCAACTTTCCATCACCACTGAGCCCCAGGGTATGTCCATTCAATTTAGGAACCTTGTGGAGATAATTGCAATGATTCACTGCACTCTGGTTGAGGAAATTTCTCCTCATCTCAGTCCTGCTGAGTTGTCCTCGGATTTTGAATCTGTAAGCGCAAGTTCCACACCTTGCGGGAAACATCATTCCAGCCCTTCCGCTGTAAATATCCTGTGTCACAATCTAGAGATTGTGTGTCTCTAATTCTGAGACAGGAATTTGATCTGTCTCAGTCAAACCACCTCATATTTCACTCATTTTGAGACAGTCCCAGTACGATGATTTGTTGTGGGAGCATCTCTATGGACAGCAAGTGAGTGCAGTTATCCTGTGTTGTTCCACAGCCTGATGGTTGAGGGGTAGTAACTGTCCCTAACCCTGGTGGGGCGAGTCGTGAGGCTCTTGTACCTTCTACCTGATTACAGCAGTGAGAAAAGAGCCTGCCTGTGTTGTGAGCCTGATCACAGCCGCCTGTATCACCGTCCCATCTGGCCTGTCCTGTCCGGGACCAAAGGGATTGTGGAGAGTAAATGTGGCACACTATCAATTATCACCGTGATCCGTCCAATCTGGCCTGCCCCATCCGGGACCAAGGGGATTCTGGAGAGTAAATGTGGTACTCTGTCGAGTATCACTGCGATCCGTCCCCTCTGGCCTGCCCCATCCAGGAACAAAGGGATTGTGGAGGGTAAATGTATCACTGTCATCCAGGCTCTCATCCTGCCTCTTATTATTCTTGTCTGTGATTGCAGTGCGACAATCTCTGGCCCAATGTCCCCTCTTTCTACAAACCCTGTTTCTGTCCTTAGCCAAGTGTCCTCTTCATCTGCACCATCCGCATGATCCTGACACCCGTTCTGGGTTCTTCGTTGGGACCTGAACTCCATCTCCTCACTACCGGGTCTCTGTGCACACTCTCGCTTTTCCCCAGTCCCTTTAAAGAGTCCATATTCATTAGAATCTATGTCACCTGGGGCCAGGTCTGACACAGCGAATTGAGATTAGTTAACTTAAAGGAGCGGGCAGGCTTGGGCCTGAGAGAGTTTAGAAAAGTCTGCACTGCCAGCTGGACATACTGATCGATCCAGCGGTTTGCCGGCATTGGACTCACACGTATCCTTAAAACGAGCTATAAAGTACGCAAGGGATTCTCCTTTTTTCTGTCGTTATCGGGTAAATTCACCAAAATCCGCCTGCAGTCGGGCTGTTATTCAAATAGGTTCCCTTACCTCAGTGACCCACTGTGCCATGGCTTGTACTACATCAGCCCCTCTGGTGGCTCCCGGTCACCTTCGGGCATCTGCCTGGGAAAGGGGAACCCACTCCTTGTCTCTGCCCGAGAAGTTCCATATATAACCCTGAGGAGTGGCACAAGTCCACGGGCAGAACCTGGAAAGTGGAACCCACTCCCTGTCCCTGTCTGAGAGGTTCCATATATAACCCTGAGGAGTGGCACAAGTCCCCGGGCAGGGTCTGGAAAGGAGAACCCACTCCCAGTTCCTGTCCGAGGGGTTCCATATATAACCCTGAGGAGTGGCACAAGTCCCCGGGCAGGGTCTGGAAAGGAGAACCCACTCCCTGTCCCTGTCCGAGAGGTTCCATATATAACCCTGAGGAGTGGCACAAGTCCCCGGGCAGGGTCTGGAAAGGAGAACCCACTCCCAGTTCCTGTCCGAGGGGTTCCATATATAACCCTGAGGAGTGGCACAAGTCCCCGGGCAGGGTCTGGAAAGGAGAACCCACTCCCTGTCCCTGTCCGAGAGGTTCCATATATAACCCTGAGGAGTGGCACAAGTCCCCGGGCAGGGTCTGGAAAGGAGAACCCACTCCCAGTTCCTGTCCGAGGGGTTCCATATATAACCCTGAGGAGTGGCACAAGTCCCCGGGCAGGGTCTGGAAAGCGGAACCCACTCCCTGTCCCTGTCTGAGAGGTGCCATATATAACCCTGAGGAGTGGCACTAGTCCCCGGGCAGGGTCTGGAAAGGGGAACCCACTCCGTGTCCCTGTCTGAGAGGTTCCATATATAACCCTGAGGAGTGGCACAAGTCCCCGGGCAGGGTCTGGAAAAGGGAACCCACTCCCTTTTTCAATGAATTCAGGTAAAGTCCCTGGTCCGGACAGTTATACTGCTGAATTTTTAAAATCCTTTTCTTCTTTTCTCGCTCCATGGTTTTGTAAAATTTTTAAAGATGCGTTAACCATAGGTAAATAACCACAATCTTTTTATGATGTCTCCATTTCTCCAATTCTTAAAAAAGATAAAGACCCCACTGAATGTGAATCCTATCGGCCAATATCCTTGCTGAATACGGATTGTAAGATTTTTACCAAAATTCTTGCCACCAGATTAGAAAAAGTACTACCTCAAATTATCTCTGAAGATCAGACCAGATTTATTAAAAACTGTTATTCATCTTTTAACATTAGAAAATTTATTAATATAATTTATACTTCTCCATCTAAAATACTAGAATGTCATTTCCTTTGATGCTGAAATAGCGTTTGATAGAGTTGAATGGCTATATTTATTTTATACGTTGCAGAATTTTAACTTAAGCTTGAAATTTGTATCATGGATTAAATTAATGTATTATAAATCTTTGGCTTCGGTTCTTACCGATAATCAAAGATCTCCTTTTTTTCAGTTGTCCCGTGGGACGAGGCAAGGCTGCCCTTTAAGTCCTCTATTATTTGACATTGCTTTGGAACCTTTAGCCGTTGCCATTCGTGAAACACCTAATATTTTTGGTATTACCCGTGGGTAAGGGACTTATAAGTTATCATTATATGCTGATGATTTGTTACTATACATATCTGACCCTGAGAGATCTATTCCTGCTATTTCATCCTTGCTTGCTCAGTTTAGTAGCTTTTCTGGCTACAAACTGAATTTTAATAAGTGTGAATTATTTCCATTAAATATGCAAGTGCCAATTTATAAACACTTACTGTTTAAAGTTGTCACAGATCATTTTACTTATTTGGGTATTAAAATTACCAAGAAACATAAGGGTTTATTTAAAGTTAATTTTTTACCTTTAATTGAACAAATCAAGCAACTTGTTACCAGGTGGTCCTCATCATCTCTGTCATTGGTTGGTCAAATTAATACTAACAAGATGATAGTATTACCCATATTTTTATATTTAATCGAAGCATTACCAATTTTTATTCCTAAATCTTTTTTTGATATTATTGATTGCAAAATATCTTCATACATGTGGCAGAATAAAAATCCTAGATTAAGTAAGAAATATTTACAGAAGATTAAGTAGGAAAGTGGTTTGGCTTTGCCAAACCCAAGATCTTACTACTGGGCAGTTAACATCCGATAGTTAATACCTTGGACACGAGAATTGGTCGTAGTACCTTGCCCACAATGGGTAAATTTGGAGTGTAAATCTGTACAAGACTTCTCATTGTTTTCTATTTTAGGATCTTTGCCTCCTTTTGCTTTATCTAAACCAAATAAACAAATAACTAATCCTGTAGTTAAACATACACTAAGAATATGGTTTCAATTTCATAAATTCTTCAGCTTGAATAAGTTTATCTTATCAACCCCTATTATTTCTAACTTTTTGTCCAGCCCTCTTTTATGGACTAAGCCTTTGTGTTATGGAAAGCAAAAGGTATAACATGTTTTTGTGATCTATTTTTAGATAACAGTTTTATGTCCTTTGAACAGCTATCCAGCCTAAAACTCATTTTTTTTAAGATACTTGCAAGTTTGAAGTTTCTTGAATGTTAGTCTTTTCTGAAATTATGTCCAATTGACATTACAGAAAAAAATTCTGGCTCTGAATCCGTGCCAGAAGGGTTTAGTAGCCATCATTTATAATATGATCATGAAAATACAGCTAGGAGTATCAGAAAAAATTAAGAAGGAATGGGAAAAAGAACTTCACTGTCTTATACCCACAGAGCAGTGGGAGAAAATTTTACAATTAATCAATTCTTCTTCTATTTGTGCTAAACATGCCTAATACAATTTAAGGTTGTTCATAGGGCTCACATGTCCAAGGATAAACTCGCTCGATTTTATTCTTATGTTAATCCAGCCTGTCACAGATGTCATTCTGAAGTCGCTTTATTGACCCACATGTTCTGGTCTTGCCCCTGTTTGCAAAACTATTGGAAAGATATTTTTGGTATTATTTCAACAGTTCTGAATATCAAATTGCAACCACATCCTTTTACTGCAATTTTCAGTTTACCAATGGTGGATAATAGTCGTTTATCCCCCCCCCCCCACAGCTTGGCGGATAATTGCATTTGTTACATTAATGGCTAGAGGATCTATCCTATTGAATTGGAAAGAAATTAATCCTCCAACGATATTTCAGTGGTTTTCTCAAACTATTTCTTGTTCGAGTTTAGAAAAAATTACAAGTGTTGTCTTTGACCCTTCAGTTAAATATGAAGAAACTTGAAGACCATTTATTCAACATTTTCATATGAGCTAAACTGACTTTTCCTGAACCTGACTTTTATTGTCCTTAATTATTTGGATGGAGGTGCGGAGTTATTGACGCTACTGTGTATAGTTGATATAATGAAATGGCCCATGTCGGTTAGGTATTTTTTCCATTTTTTTTTGGGGGGGGGGGGTTTCTTATTTTCTCCATTTTTTGTAACCACCATGAGTTTGGGAGGTTATTTTCATCTATTTGTATTTATACCTTAACCTATTAATTATGTACTCTCAAGCTCTTTGTATTCATGTTTCATTTATGTTTGTTTAAAATCTAGAAAAAGATTTAAAAAGGACTATTCTGAGGAAAGGGTGGAATAGGCGCAACGGGCCGAATGGCCAGACATGCTCCTGTTGGTTATTTTCTGAAGCACGAGTTTACCTTTGCACCTGCTTCTCCCTTGGTTTTCAGCCGTTCGGATTGCACAGGGGAGCGGTGAGAGCTCCGGAGATCCACCGGCAGCGGCTGCGGGGCAGCTCCCGTCTCCCAGCAGGAAGGGACGGGTCTGGGAGACAACTCCAGACAACAGGCCCCGATCCTCGGCGGGGAAAGGACGGGCGCCTCCGTGTAGCTGAAACATCTCACGGAATCTCCGCCGGTCGCTTCAGCTCTGCCTTCGAAAGGATTCACGACCCGCCGGTGGTGCAGCCGAAACCCGAGGCGCAGCTCCTGGTCTCCGGCCCACTCGGTCCCGGTTCCAAACAGCGTCCCTCCCACTGACACCCCTCAGCCAATGGGAACATCTCTCTCCCTGCGGTGATCTCTGATTGGCTGCGTTTGTGAGAGGACGGGCTGCTGCTGGGAGCTGGACATGTCAGTCACAGTTTGTTCTTAGGATTTTGATTCTGTGATCCCTGGTTCCACTGCCCAGCCAGGAGAAACATCATTCCTGCCCCTACCCTGTAAATACCCTGTGAGACTGTGTCTGTCTCAATCAGGAAGTTTCTCCATGTGAACCTTGTGTTTATGAAATTGGTGACAGTTCTTTCAGACCAGCAGCTTTGACCACAAGGACACCAGACAGTGGTCAGCACGGAATGTCCTGCAGTTACTGCAGGAGAAGGACTGGATGGACACAGTGGAGTGATTCCCCGAACAGACAGTCCAGACCATCTGGCAGAATGCCTCATCACCAGATCTCACCAACAGGCAGCAATACCGCACCTGTCTGATGGCGAGAGGGGCTCTCCCAGTCTGATCCTTGCTGCATGCCCGGAGATCACTCCCACAGCGCGCTGCCCCGAGATTACTGCAGTGGAGACGAGAGGGCCCCTCCCAGTCTGATCCTTGCTGCATGCCCGGAGATCACTCCCACAGCGCGCTGCCCCGAGATTACTACAGTGGAGACGAGAGGGGCCCTCCCAGTCTGATCCTTGCTGCATGCCCGGAGATCACTCCCACAGCGCGCTGCCCCGAGATTACTACAGTGGAGACGAGACGGTCACTCACCTCTTTGCGGACTGTCGGCTGGCGAAGATTTGTGGAGAAAGATGCAAGGGCCTGTGCCACAGCAACTGCGTGACAGAAGGCTCACTGATCCTCGGGCTGTTCCCAGGACGCGCAGAGAAACGGACAGCGATTGCTGCTGGAAGATCATCAACTCGGGGAAAGACGTTCGAAACTTGTTGGCCTGCCATCACACCGAGATGTCCGGAGAGCAGCGGTTCCCAACCTCGGGTCCACGGTTACTGGTATCGGTCTTTGGCACAAAATGTTGGGAACCCCTGTGATGCACCATCAATAACTCTCGGAGACATGAGTCAAGGTAGGCGGTTATTGGCTGGAAGAAAGCACCGTCAGCAGCAAGCGACCAGCACACAACATCCTGAAGACTGAGGGAGGAGCAGTGCCTCCAATCGCCTTTATACAGGGGTCTGTGGGAGGAGCCACAGGAACAGTCAGCGCACGGTGGCGGTGGGGGGGTGTCCAGACAGGTATATGTAGTTCACCACACCCTGTCATACAGGAATGCTGCCGACTGGCACAGTCCAGACTACAGGGACACCATTGGAACTATCGGGTCCCTCTACTACTCGACTGGGAGAGGCCGGGTTGGCTGAGGAAGCCTCTCAATTATTGTTCACCACCCCAGGGGGCACATGAGCGACAACAGAACGAATGTAAATTCATTGGGTAAAGGGATTGGCACGTTTTATCACTCTAAGTATTTTATATAAAGCTTATTTTGATAAAAAAATGTATCAACGTCTGATCTGTATCCAGAGTGAAGGAGACCAGGCCCTCTATAGGAGACGGGTCGGACATGGGTCAAGTCACGAAGTTTTTCTCACGAAGGGCTGTTCAAATCAGGACCTCACCGAGAAATTAACATTTTCCACCCTGTGACGTAGAATATCCAGTCCTGTGCTTTTTCCTGCAGCCACGGGTCGGTCATCACCACTGCATCTCTCTCCTCACAGCACAATATTCTCTCCGCATCCCCAGTTTAATGGCATGTTTTCACTGTTTACTTATTCACCGTTTTACCCTCCACTCCGACTCTCTTAGACCTGGAGAAAGATTAAAAAAAACGAGTTGCTGGAGGAACTCAGCGGGTCGGGCAGCATCTGTGGAGGTAAATGGACAATCGGCATTTCGGGTTGAATCAGTTCAGATGAAGGATCTCGATCCGGAAAGGTCCTTCAGCTGAGGCTTTTTGTCGATCTAGGTGTTTACGAGATGGGTTTGCTGGGCTTATGGCCAACTCACCTACGCTCCTCGCCGGGATTAGACAGTCCATTGGGCGTTTTCTTATCTTTTCCCTGTTTTATTTGTTTTTTATCCCACACTAACATGGAAATAGCCAGAATTTCCACTGAACATATCCAGCAGCAGAGTGTTCACTCCCTGAGACTGCAGCGCGCGTAGTGGACAATCGCGGTACTGCAGGGGATCAGCTGCTCCCCGAAAGTGAAAACATTCTGAATCAGGAAGTTAACATGGCTTCGAAAAGAAAGGCCGAGAGTTGGACCGAGGAGGCAATTTGTCCCGTCTGCCTGGATTACTTCACCGATCCGGTTATTCTGGAGTGTGGACACAACTTCTGTCGCTCTTGTATCACACGGTATTGGGAAAGGGAGCAGAGAAACTCCTGCCCGGAATGTAGAGAGGAGTTTGCTGACCGCACCCTCAGGGTGAATCGGGCCTTAGCAAATCTGGCTGAAAAAGCTCGAAATCTAAACCTGAACCCGAAAGGGAAGGAAAGGAAACGTCACTGCAAGGAACATGAGGAAGAACTGAAGCTGTTTTGTGAAACGGACAGGACACTGATCTGTGTGATCTGTAGAGACGCGCAGGAACACCGAGAGCACCGCTTCATGCCGATTAAAGAAGCTGTTAAAATCTACACGGTAAAAATAACATTAATTTAATACTTAACGCATTTCCTTTCTCCTACAAATCATCACACGAGCCTCTATAACTAACACATCATTCTCTGCAACTTCTGCCGTCTCCAACGGGATTCTAGCATCTCTCCGTCCCACAGCCCACCTCCGCACCCCGCAACTCACCGCTCTCGATACGGATCGCGCTCTACATACTGTATCTCCCTGATCCACTCGCTCCTCCCCACTGATCTCCCTCCTGGCACTGATACTTGAAAATGGGACAAGTGGGACCTGACTCCTAACCTCCTCCCTCGTCACCATTCAGGGCCGCAAACAGCCCAGTTCCTCCTGTTTCTTCCATGGTCGATTGTCCGCTCGTATTAGATTCCTTCTTCTCCAGCCCTTTACATCTTCCACCTGTCCCCTCTTAGCTTCTCACTTCATCACCCTCCACACCATTTCCCTTCACGTTGTCTCACCCGTCACCTGTCAGCTGGTTCTCATCCCCAACCTTTTTATTCTGGCTTCTGTCCCATTCCTTCCCAGTCCCGATGAAGGGTCTCATCCTGAAACACCGACTGTTTATTTCCCCTGAATAGATGCTCCCTGACTCACTGAGTTCCTCCGGCATTTTGTGTGATAATCGGGTTTGATCACCTGTTTCTTTTGATGCATCTTTGTTTCTATTTCCTTCGCTCTCTGACTTCCAGGATCAGCTAAAATCTTCCTTAGACTCTCTCACAAAAAAGAAATCAGACTTCCAGGAAAAGGAGAAGCAACAGAAACAGAAGATTTCCGGAGTTCAGGTGAGGCTTCCTGAGCGGAATTTCTGATATTACTGTCGAGTTTTGCTCCATTTAATGCAGAATAGCCGAGTATCGCAGCTCCAGTGACCTGGGTTTGATCCTGACCTCTGTTGCTGTCTGTGTGGAGTTTGCATGCTCTCCCTGTGACCACGAGAGACTCCAACACATCCCAACGACATGTCCGATGAATGGTTATTACAATTAACCCTGTGAAGTTGGGTATGCGGGAATCAGATGGGGGTTTATGGGTCAATGAGGGAGAATATGTTTCAGGAAAACGTGAGGGAATGGTGTTGACGGGAATGCACTCAGAAGTAGCATAGACTCCAATAGACCAAACTGAACGACAAAAGGAATCAGAGCGCAGCAATGCAGTTTATTAATCTTCACCTTTCATTCAACAGGAACAGTCACACAGCATTCAGTCCCACGTCACATCCCAGTTTGCTGAACTGCGCCAGATTATCACTGAGAAAGAGCAGAGCTTACTCAGGGATCTCAGGGAAGAAGAGAAGAGAATTCTCAACCCAATGGAGAAAAATCTTCGGGAGATTCAAGAGAATATAAGTTTTATTCAGGAGGAAATCTCAAAGATAAAGGAACAGATGGATCAAAAAGACAACGTGATATTTCTCAAGGTGAGGGATTCTATTTCACTTTGTTTCTGTCAAAGGGCACTAAATGAATAGTGGTATATTTGAAATAAACACAGCACTGTGGCCAATTCTAACAAAACAATTGCCGCTGCTGGAGACCTCACACAAGTTGTTATACCTGCATGACGCACCCACCAATCACTCCAATAATGACATTTCAAAATGTCCAAGATACGCTTTCAGTCCTTCATTAGTAAAATACAATCTTGAAGCGATGAAGCTTCAGGGTAATTCATTGTAAAGTAAGCTGCAACACAGCGGTCAAGAACAGAATGACATCCGCCCGTCCTCCCCTCAAAACTGTGAAGAACAAAGTATGAATACGTAACTTATTCCCTTCACTTTTACCACGGCCCCACTCACCAGACTGGTTATCGTCATAAACACGTAACGCAGAATACAATGCAGACAGAAGACAGATGCATTGCTCATACACACAGTATTTACAAATGGCAGTAAACTGTTTCTCACCAGAGAGTTGATGCATCTATTCAGGGTTGTTGTTGTCCCAAAACTGGACTTCCACAACTTCTGTACATCCCAGGACAGAATGCAAATTTCTCTGAAATTATTTACTCTGATCGTAACACAGAACTGCTGACTGTGTCCTTAATTCTGTATTAAATATCCTTTAAAACTCTCATTAACTCCCGGTTCCATTCACAGACTGTGAGTGTGTCTGGTGCGGTGGTTGTGAGGGTCTCTCTGTCAATCCGTGAGAAAAAAGAATTTGACACACATCAGACTTATCTTCTATATCCAGATTAGTGAAACTATTACTATTACTGTCTTTTTACTTTTACAGATAACAATCAAATGAACGTTCAATTGTTCAAAACATAACCAGGCCATTTGGCCCATTTCCTCCTCTCAATTTCCCTGCTTCACAATCCTCCTGCCACCTACTCAGCACAACCAGCAATCGTGCCCTGAAATCTCTGGTCCCTCACGTGTTTATCCATCCTCCCTTTTACATTCAATCTCTGCTGTTCCATTTCCACCACTCCTGTGGCACTGAATTCCACATCCTCCTCAATAAATTCCTTGTGGAATTTGTTAAAATCCATCTGGAATTACATCACCTCACAAGTCTCCTCATAAATAGAGGTACTTCCTCCAGCCGCACACAATCGCGTACATCACTGATCTTAAATTCCTCCATCCTATCACACTGACGTCATATCCGGATGAAAATGCACAGCCTGTCCTGTCTTCCCTATAAGTTTCATCCTCTCAGTAATGGTCTGACATTCAGAAACTTTCCTTGTAAGTTACCCTGTGGTTCTGTATTGTCCGTGTGTGTGAGTGATTGCGGGAGTGGGAATTTTCATCACCTGGTAATGATTTGGATCAAATTCTGGATGTGGAGAGTAAGTCCAAGTCTAATCCGATTTGTGTTTTATTTATTTCAGGAGGAAGCTCGTCGGAACAGAAGGTAGGACATGCTCTTTACTGAAACCCTGAATGGATTTGTAAAATAGATCAAAATAGCAATTTATAACCAGCAGTTTAATATTTACAGGATTAATGACGATGTCCAGGAATTGTCAGTGACAGATGAGACCCTACCGGTTGAAAAATTCGATCACCCCTATTTGTTGAACACAGTACTGAGAGAAACGCTTGATGCTATTTATCGAGGTAAAACTTACAAACATTCATTTCCCCTTGTTTATGAAGCTCAATTTAGTTTCAATTTGAGGCAAAGATTGTCTGTAATACTGGGCTGAAGGGGAACTGAAGTTTATTCCACATCAACCCCACCGACTGGGAGGCATCACTGTCACATGGTCAGCTGGAGATGTCAGACCCCTGGACACACCAGCACAGGGTCACAATACAACCAATACACGGGACTGGCAGATGAACCACTGTGTCCTGATCCCAGGCACATTGCACTAACACACCAGGACATGAGTTTGGATCTACCAGAGGAACTGGGAATTTAATACTGACGATAATATTGTAGGGAATAACAATGAGTATCAGTGTGGTGACAGGGATTGTCAGGAAAATACACAAGTCCTTCATGTGCCCTGTGAGTGCAGACTCTGACTGACACAGGTCTTCCCCCCTTCTGGGTCAGCAACTCTCACTGTTGTTAGAGGCAGAAGAGGGGAGTGGTCGTGATCGGGGACTGAATCGCCAGGGGAACAGACGGGAGAATCTACTGATGTGAACGGGACACCCGAATGCCTCCTGGTTGCCAGGGTCAGGAACGTCTTGGATCGTGTCCACAGCATTTTAGAGAGGGAGGGAAAAGAGCCAGATATCTTTGTAAATTTTTGACAATGTCATTGGAAGTAAAATCAAAGAGGTCCTGAAAATAGAATTTGGAGAGCTTGGTAGAAAGCTCAGAACCAGTACCCCCAGGGTTGTAATTTCTGGATTGCTGCCTGTGCCACGTGCTGGTGAGGGTAGAAACAGGATAATTTGGCAGATAGATATGGCTGAGAAATGGTGCTGGGGACAGGGCTTCAGGTTCTTGCATCATCGGGATCTGTTCTGGTGGAGGAATGACCTGCTCAAAAGGGATGAGTCGCACCTCCACCCGAGGGAGAACAATATTCTCACAGAGAGGTTTGATAGAGCTGTCGGGGAGGGTTTAAACTAATTTGGTGAGGTGAGGGGTTGGAAGTGGAGTGAAGCGATAGAACTGACAGTAAAATGCAAAGATTGCATGCAGTCAGACTGTCAGATAGGGCGGACAAATGAGAGGAGAAAATTGCAGCCAGCAACGTGAGTATCAGTGCATTAGAGATGCAGATTTAAAAAGGGTAGCAGATACAGTACACAAAGTGTTATATCTCAATGCATGGAGTATGAGAAATAAGGTGGATGATCTTGTTGCACCATTACCGATTGTCAGGTATGATGTTGTGGCCATCACGGAATCATGGTTTTAGTTGGGATCTGAATGTCCAAGGTTACACAATGTATCGGTGGTGTAGGAAGGTCGGGTGAGGGGGTGGTGTGGCTCTGCTGGTAAATCAGCAGCAAGATGTGACATAGGATTGGAAGATGTTGAATCCTTGTGGGTTGAGGTAAGGAACTGCAAAAGTAAAAATGACACTGACACCAGTCATATACAGGCCTCCCAACAGTCAGTGGGTTGAGGCCCACAGATTACAACTGGAAATAGAAAAGGCTGATGAAAAGGACAATGTTATGATAATCATGGGAGATTTCAACATGCAGGTGAATTAGGAAGATCAGGTTTGTAAAGGATCTCAAGAGAGTGAGTTTGTTGAATGCAATGTGATGGCTTTCTAGAGCAGTTTGTCGTTGAGCCTACTCGGGGATCAGCTCTACTGGATTGGGTGTTATGTATTGAACCAGAGGTGAGCAGTTAAAAGAAACCCTTAGGAGGCAGAGCTCACAACATGGCCAAAAATAAATAAATACTCAAAACAAGATAGCAAACAATATCAAATTGTTTTTCAAGTATTGTAAAAAAAATAAAACAGAGATAAGAGTGGATATAGGACCGCTAGAAAATGAGGCCGGATATATAATAACAGAGGATAAAGAGATGACAGATAAACCAAATATTTTGCACCAGTATTCACCATGGAAGACACCAGCACTGTGCCCAGTGTTGAAGAGAGCGAGGGAAGAGAAGTGAGTGAAGTTACTGTTACAAGGGAGAAGCTGCTCAAAAAGCTGAAAGCCCTAAAGATACATGTCACCCAGACCAGATGAACTGCACCCCAGTGCTCTGAAAGAGGTCGCAGTAGAACTTAAGGAGGCATTTCAAATGATTTTCCAAAAACCACTGGACCCTGGCATGGTACCAGAGGACTGGAAAATGGCAAATTTCACTTGACTCTTTAAGTAAGGAGGAAGGCAGCAGAAAGGAAATTATAGACCAGTTAGCCTCATCTCTGTGGTTGGGAAGAAATTGGAGTCAATTGTTAAATGTGAGGCTATGGAATACTTGGTGACACTGGACAAGATAGGACAAGTCAGCATGGCTTCGTTAAGGGAATATCCTGCCTGACAAACCAGTTGGGATTCTTTGAGGAGATTACAAGCAGGATAGATAAAGGGGATGCAGTGGATGTTGTATATTTGGAATCTCGGAAGGCCTTTGACTCAGTGCCACACATGAAGGTGGTAACCAGGTTAAGAGGCCATGGTATTACAGAAAAGTTACAGGCATGGTTAGAACATTGGCTGATTGGTAGGAAACAGCAAATGAGAGTAAAGGTTGGCTGCCAGTGAGTCGTGTTCCACAGGGGTCAGTGTTAGGACACCTTTATTTTATGCTGAATATCAAGATTTAGCTGATGGAATAGACAATAAGATGTAGGAGCAGAAATAGGCCATTCGGCCCATTGAGTCTGCTCCAACATTCAGTCATGGGCAGACCCAATTCCTCCAGACATCCACACTCCCCTGCTTTCACCCCATACCATTTGATGCCCTGGCTAAATGAGAACCGGTACATCTCTGCCTTAAATATGCCTTGGCCTCCATAGCCACATGTCGCAACAAATTCCACAGATTTTCCACACACTGACTAAAGTAATTTCTCCGCATCTCAGTTCTAAAAGGACGTCCTTCAATCATGAATTCATACCCTCTTGTATTAGAATACATTGCTTTGTTTCCAGGTTTTGCAGATGATACGAAGATTGGTGGAGTGTTGAGGAAACAGTTGGGCTGGACAAGTACTTGGATGAGGAGAATAGGAAAGAAAGTGGCAAATGATATACAATGTTGGAAAATACATGGTCCTGCACTTTGGTCGTAGAAATAATGTGCAGATTGTTTTTTTTTTCAAATGGGGAGAAAATCAAAACATCTGAGACGAAATTGGACTTAGCAGTCATTCTGCAGAACTCCCTAAAGGTTAACTTGCAGGTAGAGTCAGTGGTGAGAAAGGCAAATCCAATGTTAGCATTCAGTCCAAGGGGTTTAGATAGCATTCAATTCATGAGCACGGATGTGATGCTGAGGCTTTATAAGGCACTGGTGAAGACTCACCTTCAGTATTGTGAACAGTTTTGGGCTCCTCATCTAAGAAAAGATGTGCTGGCATTGCAGAAGGTTCATTTCATAAGGATGATTCCAGGAATGAAAGGGTTATCATACGAGGAACGTTTGATAGCTCTGTGTCTGTACTCGCTGGAATTTAGAAAGATGAGGGGGGATCTCATTGAAACCTTTTGAATGTTGAAAGGCCTAGACAGAGTAGATGTGGAAAGGATGTTTCCCATGGTGATGGAGTTCAGGACAAGCGGGCACACCCTCAAGATGGAGGGGCATCTATTTAAAAAAATGCGAACAAACTTGAGCCAGCGGCTGGTGAATTTGTGGAACTTGTTGTGTGTATTTAAGACAGAGCTTGATAGGTTCTAGATTGAGTACCAAAGGTTACGGGGAGAAGACCAGGTAGTGGGGCTGAGGAGGAAAAATAAGGATCAGCCATGATTGAATGGCAGAGCAGACTCGATCGGCAAATGGCCTAATTCTGCTCCAATGTCTTATGTTGACCAGACCACTACATTGTGAGAATGAGCTCGGACACACCAACAAGCATTGACATGGGTCAAGATTTCATCTCGGGAGAAGCAAACACAGCATAACCGGCCTGGCAAAGCTCCCTCACACACATACACAGGAAGGACTGGCAGATTGTAGTCAGAGCCTCAGCAATGTACGTTGTTATTTCCCTCAGTAACCTGGAAACCAGTCTCTTCAGAGACAGTCATTTAATCATTTAAACAACTCAATCACGTGGGACACATTGACAACACACACCAGACATGTGATGACACACTGTAGCATACAAATTCTTCAATGTGCATATTCTCCTTCAATGTGTATACACAACACACACACACACATACACACAGACACACACACACACACACACACACACACACACACACACACACACACAAACACACACACACACACACACACACACACATACTATCAGAGTGTGACACACGGCCACAGAAATATGCACAAATTCCCATTTAGGATTGAAATCTGCCATCCTTACCCAGTCTGTCTGCTCTGTGGCACTGAGCTGCCGTCTGACGTGACGTCACGTCAACACTTCACAGACAGACTCAGGGGTGAGATTCCTCAGGAGGATGATCTGGGAGGGTTTGATGGATGTTGAACTCACGGCCCACTTCGTCAATCTGCAAGACTAAGATGTCTTCTTGAGCATGTCCCATTTGTGTGTGTTTGCCCCATACCCCTCTATCCATTTCCCATCTGTGTACCTTCCCAAATTTATTTTAAAATATTTTTACCTGTCTCTACAGCGTCTGAGGGCACATTCCATTTACCAACCTCCCTCTCTATGAGAATGTTACACGATAGACCACTCAGAAAAATTTCCCGGCTCATTTTCAGTCCGAGGCCTCTGGTTCTGTCCTCCCATTTCTTGGAAATAGAAACTTTATTTAAGCTCCTTATGAATTATTTACCTTGTTAAGGGGTCACACCTGAACATCCTACACTACAGCTGAATAGCCCAAGCCTTTCCACTCTCTGATTGTAACCCAGGCCCCCAGTCCTGGTAACATCCGCCTGAAGCCTCCTGCCCAGTGTAATGACATCCTCCCCATATTCGGGAACCGGAAATGCAGACAATGCTCCAAGTGTGGTCTATCATCGACATCAAAGGCCTTGCTGAATTTCATGTGGACAGAGTGGAATAGGCTGATGAATACAGGACTGAAGGTGTTTTTTTAGATTGGGACAAGAAGGGCGGCGTGGGAGCTAAATTCTGAAGGAAGGCAGTATTTTTAAAAACTTCGCGTACAAGAACGGCGAGACTGCGCAGGACAGCGGAGAGAGTTTAAAAAGATGACCACCCTATACAGCGGGCAGCGGAGTGGGTGCCAGCAGAGTGTAGGGCTTTGGGTCAACGGGCTTAGGCGGTAACGGGAAGAGCCGAGAGCGAGGCACCGACTCTTTTTCTCCCCTCGGCAAATCGGCCTGGACAGACGGGGGAACAGCAGGGCACATTAGCTAACGGTTTAAAAAGTTCGTGTGCTTGGCGAAGTAAGTGGGTGAGTAGACCTATCTTTCTTTGTTTCATTCCTGTAGAATTAGGTAGCATGTCTGCAGGGTTAGTGCTTTGTTCAGGGTGTCAGATGTGGGAATCCTGGGAGACCCCCAGCCTCCCTGATAGCCACATCTACACCAGGTGAACCGTGATTCAGCTTCTCGGAGACCGTGTTAGGGATCTGGAGCAGCAGCTTGATGACCTACTGCTTATTAGAGAAAATGAAGAGATGATAGACAGGAGCTACAGGGAGGTAGTCATCCCTAGGCTACAGGGGTCAGAAAACTGAGTGACTGTCAGGAGTGGTAGTAGAAATGCCCGGGTAGTGGAGAGCACCCCTGTGGCTGCCCCCCTCAGCAACAAGTATATCGTTTCGGATGCTGTTGAGGGGGATGACCTGACAGGGGACGGCCATGGTGACTGGGTCTCTGGCACTGAGCCTGGCGCTGTTGTGCAGGAGGGAAGGAGGGAGAAGAGGAATGCGGTAGTCATAGGGGATTCCATAGTCAGGGGAACAGACAGGAGATTCTGTGAGCCTGATAGAGATACACGCATGCTGGGCTGCCTCCCAGGTGCCAGGGTACGGGATGTCTCGGATCGGGTCCAGAATATTCTGAAGGGAGAGGGCGAGCAATGTTGGTACCAATGACATAGAGAGGAAAAGGGAGGAAGTCCTGAAGAGATATTTCCGGGAGTTAGGAATGAAGCTGAGAAGCAGGACCTCCAGGGTAGTAATCTCAGGATCGCTACCTGTGCCACGTGCTAGCGAGGGCAAGAATAGTAGGATCAGACTGATGAATGCGTGGCTGAGAGACTGGTGCAGGGGGCAGGGCTTCAGATTCTTGGGTCATTGGGATCTCTTTAGGGGGAAGTATTAACTGTTCAAAAAGGATGGGTTACACCTGAACCCGAAGGGGATCAATATCATCGCAGAAATGTTTAATAGAGCTGTTAGGGAGGGTTTAAACTAATTTGGCAGCGGGATGGGAAAGAGGTGACATAGGATCGGAAGGTGCAGAATCTTTATGGGTTGAGCTAAGAAATCGCAGGGGTAAAAGGACCCTGATGGCAGTTATCTACAGGCCTCCAAACAGCTGCAGTGATGTGGACTACAAATTACAACAGGAAATAGAAAAGGCTTGCCGGAAGGGCAGTGTTATGATAATTGTGGGGGATTTTAACATGCGAGTGGATTGGGAAAATCAGGTCGACACTGGATCTCAAGACAGAGAATTTGAAGAATGTCTACGAGATGTCTTTTCAGAACAGCTTGCTGTTGAGCCCACTACGGGATCAGTGGTACTGAATTGGATATTGTGTAATGACCCAGAGGTGATTAGAGAGATTGAGGTGAAGGAACTGTTAGGTGGCAGTGATCGTAACATGATTGAGTTCACTGTAAAATTTGAGGAAGAGAAGCAGAAATCCGATGTGTCGGTATTGCAGTGGAGTAAAGGAAATTACAGTGGCATGAGAGAGGAACTGGCCAAATTTGTGCACTTTTCGTGTTTTTATGTGTCACGTCCACAAATGAATGGATTGTTCCCTACCCCCATCGGGGAACGGTTCTTGCCAATCTCATGGGCACTCGCCGGTGTTTGGGCTAATCGTCTTAATCACTCATAGCAGTTTGCTTGCGATCTTAATTCGGCAGAATAGTGACAACGGGGATGTGAAGCAGAATTGGGTTAGTATTAAGGGTTAGGGTTTTTTTTTATATTAGCAGAGCAGCAGTGGCTGGAGTTTATGCGAGAAGTGAGGAAGGTGCAAGACAGATATATTCCAAAAAAGAAGAAATTTTCGAATGGAAAAAGATGCAACCATGGCTGACAAGAGAAGTGAAAGCCAAAGTAAAAGCAAAGGAGAGGGCATTCAAGGAAACAAAAAAATAGTGGGAAGACAGGGGATTGGGAAGTTTTTAAAAGCTTACAAAAGGAAACTAAGAAGGCCATTAAGAGGGAAAAGATGAACTATGAAAGAAAGCGAGCAAATAATATCAAAGAAGATACCAAAAGCTTTTTCAAGTATATAAAGAGTAAAAAACCGGTGAGAGTGGTTATAGGACATATAGAAAATGATGCTGGAGAAATTGTAATGGGAGATAAGGAGATGGCTGAGGAACTGAACGAGTATTTTCATCTGTCCTCACTGAGGAAGATATCAGCAGTATACCGGACACTCAAGGGTGTCAGGGAAGAGAAGTGTGCGCGGTCATAATTACGACAGAGAAAGTACTCAGGAAGCTGAATAGTCTCAGGGTAGATAAATCTCCAGGACCAGATGGAATTCACCCTTGTGTTTTGAAGGAAGTAGCTGTGGAGTTCGCGGAGGCATTAGCAATGATCTTTCAAAAGTCAATAGATTCTGACATGGTTCCGGAGGAGTGGAAGATTGTAAATGCCACTCTGGTATTTAAGAAAGGGGCAAGGAAGCAAAAAGTAAATTATAGACCTGTTAGCTTGACATCGGTGGGAGTCAATTGTCGAGAATGAGGTTACGGAGTACCTGGAGGCATATGACAAGATAGGCCAAACTCAGCATGGTTGCCTTAAAGGAAAATCCTGCCATTGAAATCTTTTGAGGAGATTACAAGTAGGCTGGACAAGGGAGATGCAGTGGATGTTGTGTATTTGGATTTTCAGAAGGACTTTAACAAGGTGCCACGCATGAGGTTGCTAAACAAGATAAGAGCCCATGGAATTACGGGAAAGTTACATCTGTCGATAGAGCGTTGGCTGATTGGCAGGAAACAGAGAGTGGGAATAAAGGATCCCATTCTGGTTGTCTGCCAGTTAAAAGTGGTGTTCCAGAGGGGTCCGTGTTGGGGCCACTTCTTTTTACGTTGTATATCAACGATTTGGATTAAGGAAAAGATGGCTTTGTGGCTAAGTTTGCTGATGATACAAAAGTAGGTGGAAACTCCCCCACCTGAGGAAACAGAGAGTTTGCAGAGAGACTTGGATAGATTTGGAGAATGGTCAAAGAAGTGGCAAATGAAATACAATGTTGAAAAGTGTATGGTCATGCATGTTAGCAGAAGAAATAAACGGGCAGATTATTATTTAAGTGGAGAGAGAATTCAAAGTTCTGAGATGCAACGGGACTTGAGGGTGCTCGTGCAGGATACCCTTAAGGTTAGTCTCCAGGTTGAGTCGGTGGTGAAGAAGGTGAATACAATGTTGACGTTCATTTCTAGAGGATTAAAATATAAGAGCAGGGATGTGATGTTGAGGCTCTATAAGGCAGTGGTAAGACCTCACTTGGAGTACTGTGTGCAGTTTTGGGCTTCTTATTTAAGAAAGGATGTTCTGACATTGGAGAGGGTTCAGAGCAGATTCACTAGAATGATTCCGGGAATGAGAGGGTTAACATGTGAGGAACATTTGATCACTCTTGGACTGAACTCCTTGCAGTTTAGAAGAATGAGGAGGAACCTCACGGAAACATGTCGAATTTTAAAAGGCATGGACAGAGTGGATGTGGCAAAGTTTTTTCCCATGGTGGGGGAGTCTAGTACGAGAGAGCATGACTTAAGAATTGAAGGGCGCCCACACAGAACGGAGATGCAAAGAAATTTTTTTAGCCAGAGGGTGGTGAATCTGTGAATTTGTTGCGGCAGTGGAGTCCAGGTCATTGGGTGTATTTAAGGCAGAGATTGATCAGTATCTGAGTAGCCAGGGCATCAAAGGTCATGGTGAGAAGGTGGGGGAGTGGCACTAAATGGGAGAATGGATCAGCTTATGATAAAATGGCGGAGCAGATTCGAAGGGCCGAATGACCGGCTTCTGCTGCGTTGTCTTCTGGTCTTATTTGAATGCACCAGTATACGTCTTAAGGATCTTGTAGCACAGGTAGAGTTTGGCAGGTATGAACTTAGGCAGGTACGACTTTGATCGAAGGAATAAAGGCATAGACAATTCTGTAAACAGGGCGAAATTCAAAAATCAGAGGTGCAAACGGACATGGGTGTCCTTGTGCAGGATTCCCTGAAGGTTAACTTGCAGTTTGTGTCAGTGGTAAGATTGGCAAACTCAATGTTTGTTTTCATTTCGGGAAGATTAGAGTACAAGAGCAAGGGTATAATTCTGAGGTTTTATAAGGCATTGGTCAGACCACACTGGGAGTATTGTGAGCAGTTTTAGGTCCCTTCTATCGGAAATCATGTGCTGGCATTGGAGGGGGTGCAAATGATTCACAAGAATAATTCCAGGAATGAATGAGTTAACATTTGAGGAGTGTTTGATGGTTCTGGGCCTGTACTCACCGGAGTTCAGAAGAATGGCTGATTTATCATCCCTCTCAACCCTATTCTCCAGTCTCCTCCCCATAACTTTTGAGACTCTGACCAATCAAGAAGTTTACTTATTAACTCCTGCATTAAAAATCAAACAGGAGAAAATCTGCAGATGCTGGTAATTCAGGCTACACAGGTCCTGATGAAGGGTCTCGCCAGATCTCTCTGACACCTGTCGGGAGAGAGTTGATGTTGGGAGGATGTGGATGGGTCGAGAACGGTAAGCACAGCCTCCGACTATAGGGATGTCCATTTAGGACAGAGATGAGAAGGAATTCCTTTATCCACAGGATAGTGAATCTGCCACAGGCAGCTGTGGAGGCCAAATAATTGAGTATATTTAAAGCAGAGTAACACAAACAAATTGTTGGGGGAACAGCAGGCCGGGAAGTTTCTATGGAAAAGAGTAAACAGTCGACGGTTCAGACTGAAACACTTCATCAGGACCTGTGTTGCTTAAGGGTTCCTGCAAATTCATCCCCTGTCCTAATGAGGGGCTGCGGGGGACGGGGCTCTGGGAAAGGGGACAAAGTCATCCTCATCTGCCATCTTTGCCCCCTCCAACTTCTCATTACGTCTACACACACAGTTCACCCACAGGGTTTCCACCCCTCCCCCTCCTGTTTCAATCTGCCATTCATCTCACCCATACTGGTTCCCATTATCACCTCCTTTACTGTCTCAAACCATCACACTGCCCCACTTCCCACTCACAGATGAAAGTGAACATTGTATGACGGGCCTGTTCCTGTGCTGTACTGCTCGATGTTCTCTGTTGCCTGTTTCGAAGAATGAGAGGAGATCTCATGGAAACACAAAATTCTTTCAGGGATCAACAGGCAGGAGTGAGGGAGGATGTTTCCCCTGTCCAGCGGAAAACCCTTGTGGAGACATCTGCTTTTGTCGAATCAAAGGTTCGTGTCGGCCACCCGACCGCGCCTGAGATCTCCACCACCCCCGGTCCCCGGGGCCGCGCTGTCCGAGTCTCCCCCCGATCCCCGGGGTCGCGCTGACGAGTCTCCCCCCGATCCCCGGGGCCGCGCTGTCCGAGTCTCCCCCCGATCCCCGGGGCCGCGCTGTCCGATTCTCCCCCCCCCCCGATCCCCAGGGCTGCGCTGTCCGAGTCTCCCCCCGATCCCCGGGGCCGCGCTGTCCGAGTCTCCCCCCGATTCCCGGGGCCGCGCTGTCCGAGTCTCCCCCCCGATCCCCGGGGTCGCGCTGCCCGAGTCTCCCCCCGATCCCCGGGGCTGCGCTGTCCGAGTCTCCCCCGATCCCCGGGGCCGCGCTGTCCGAGTCTCCCCCGATCCCCTGGGCCCCGCTGTCCGAGTCTCCCCCCCGATCCCCGGGGTCGCGCTGCCCGAGTCTCCCCCCGATCCCCGGGGCCGCGCTGACCGAGTCTCCCCCCGATCCCCGGGGACTCTCTAATTCTCTGCTTCTCCCCCCAGTCTCTGTCACCCTGGATGTGGAAACGGCGAATCCGTGTCTCGAGGTGTCTGAGGATCGGAAGAGTGTGAGATGGACCCGGACCCGGAGAGATCTCCCTGACACCGGGAAGAAATTCACACACTGGTCTTGTGTGCTGGGATCGGAGGGATTCACATCGGGGAGACATTACTGGGAGGTGGAGGTGACGGGGAATCGGAGCTGGTTTCTGGGAGTCGCCGCAGAGTCTGTGAAGAGGAAGGGACGAGTCAGACTGAGACCGGAGACCGGATTCTGGGTCATCGGGCGGAATTGTGACGTGTTACATCGGGATTGTGACGTGTCCGGTCGCCCCTCCCCCGAGTCCCGTTTCCCTGCCGGTCCCATCCCCGGGAGGGTGGGAGTTTATCTCAGTTACGAGTCCGGGACAGTTTCATTTTACAATGCGGAGACCAAGTCCCATCTCCACACCTTCACTGGGAATAAATTCACGGGGAAACTTTATCCTTTCTTCGAGACCTGGGATGTGAACCAGTGGCTGAGAATCTGCTCCGGTTCCGCTCCGGGTCTGTAAACGGGTCGGGTCCCGGGACCGGCGTCAGGAGTAATGTCCCTGTAAATATAAATGTGCGGAGAGTGCAGCTAAATACGTGGCTCAGGAGATGGTGCAGGAGGGAGGGCTTCATGTTTCTGGTCAATTGGGCTTTGTTCCCGGGAAGGTGGGACCTGTTCCGACGGGTCGGTTTGCCCCTGATCTGGGCGGGGTGGGGGGGGGAATAACATTCTTGCGGGTAGATTTGCCAGTGCTGCTCCGGGGAATTTAATCTAGATTTGCAGAGGGAGGGGAACCAGAGTGTTAGAGCAGATAGTGAGGTGCAGGAGGATAAGGAACATGAGAGGACTGCATGTATAAACGGAAATGAAAAAAAAGCAGATGATATACATATTCTCAGGAACATCTATTTCAATGCACGGAGTATTGTCGGTAAAACAGATGAGTTTAGGGCTTGGGTTGACACGTGGGATAACGTCATTACTGCTATTAGTGAGGGGCAGAACTGGCAGCTTAATGTTCCGGTAAAATTGGAGAACGGCCAATTTTGTGGAAATGGAAATGGAAGAGTGGATTGGGATAAGTTTTTTTTTTCTGGCCAGGATGTGTTCAGTAAGTTCACAGGCATAAGACATTAAAGAGAAATTGGGTTGGAAATGTTATAGCAACTTCATTTAATTCAAAATCGAGAGGAGTTGCAATTCCGGTTAATAAATCTTTACCAATTAAAATACGAAATATAATAATTGATTCTGTGGGGAGATATGTGATTATAGATTGTCAAATTTTTTTCAGAATTGTGGACTTTTATGAACATTTATGCACCAAATGAAAATGATGCAAAATTCATACAAGAAGATATTTTGAACTTGGCTGACGCAAATGATAAAATATTAATAGGCGGAGATTTTAATTTTTGTTTAGATCCAGTTTTGGATAGGTCAACTAAAGTTGTTACAAAATTAAAAGTAATAAAACTAACTTTATCATTAATGAAAGATTTAAACATTGATATATGGAGAAAAATTAATCCAAGAGAAAGAGATTATTCATTTTATTCAAATAGACATAAAGCTTAGATGGAGATTTAATACAATTTTATTAAAACGTCAAGATTTTTGTGATTTTATGAAAAAACAGATTCAATTTTTTTTGGATACAAACTTACATTCAGTTGAGGATAAAATTGTATTATAGGAAGCGATGAAAGCATATTTAAGGGGTCAGATTATAAGTTATTCATCTAAAATTAAGAAGGAAAATTGGGAAAAGATATCATAAAGTTAGAAAAAGAATCTCAAAGATATATGACAGAAGAAAAACAAAGACAACTTGTTAATAAAAAACTACAATATAATACACTCCAGACATATCGTACAGAAAAAGTAATTATGAGAACTAAACAGAAATGTTACGAGTTAGGTGAAAGATCACGTAAAATTCTTGCTTGGCAGTTGAAAACAGAACAGGCTTTTAAAACAATAAATGCAATTAGAACAAGTGTAAATAAGGTTGCTGATAAACCTTTAGAAATTAATGAAACTTTAATTTTTTTATACTGAACTATATCAATCAGAATCACAAAATAAGATTACTGAGATAGATACATTTTTATCACAAATAACCCTTCCAAAATTTAATTTGGAAGAACAGAAAGGATTAGATATGCCCTTTACATTAAAAGAGGTTGAAGAAGCTTTAGGATCACTTCAGGGTTACAAATCCCCAGAAGAAGATGGTTTTCCTCCTGAATTTTATCAAGAAATTTAAAGATATATTAATTCCTCCCTTTATGGAATTAATATACCAAGTGGAAAGAATGCATAAACTCCCACAATCTTTTTTAACAGCGATCATAACTGTATTGCCAAAAAAAGAGATCCTCTAAAACCAACATCATGTAGGCCTATTTCTTTGTTGAATACAGATTATAAGATAATAGCAAAAATTTTATCTAATAGAATATCTAAATATTTACCAAAATTAATACATATGGATCAAACAGATTTTATTAAAAACAGACAATCAATGGATAATCTAACCTGGTTACTTAGTATAATTCATCTGGCACAAAAAAGAGAGGAAATGAGTGTGGCATTTGCTTTGGATGCAGAAAAAGCATTTGATAGATTGGAATGGGATTTTTTGTTTAAGGTATTGGAAAAATATGAGCTAGGAAAATCTTTTATACAATGGATTAAAACCTTAAATACTAATCCTCAAGCTAAAGTAGTTACAAATGCTCAGATTTCAACACCATTTTGCTTAACGAGGTCAACGAGACAAGGCTGCCCGTTATCACCTGCTTTATTCGTATTGGCAAAAGAACCATTAGCTGAATTAATTAGAACAGATTCAGATATTGGCGGTTTTAGAGTTAATCAAGAAGAATATAAGATTAATTTATTTGCTGATGATGTTTTGATTTATTTAACAAACCCATTACAATCTTTGCAAAGATTATCTTTTAAATTGGAAGAATACGGGAAAGTATCAGGGTATAAATTAAATTGGGATAAAAGTGAAATTTTACCCCTCACAAAACGAAATTATAATCAATGTCGATTAGTAACTCAATTTTGATGCTCAATAAATGGGATAAAATATTTAGGTATCAGAGTTGACAATGATGTAAAAAATTTATATAAACAAAATTATTTGCCATTATTAAAAAAAATAAGAGGATCTTGATAAATGGATGATGTTACCAATAACATTAATAGGTAGAGTTAATGCTGTAAAAATGAATATATTCCATAAATTGCAATATTTATTCCAAACTTTACCAATACAATTACCGCAGAAGTTTTTTCAAGAACTAAATAAATATGTAAGGAAATTTCTTTGGAAAGGAAAGATGTCAAGAATATCATTGGAAAAATTGAGATGTAAATTTGATTTAGGAGGGTTACAACTTCCAAATTTTAAGAATTATGATTAAGCAAATCAACTTAGATTTATTGCATCTTTTTTTAATGAAAAAAAAACCCGGCATGGATTAGAATAAAATTAGATAAGATAGGAGAAAACCTACCAGAAGATTTTACATATAAATGGGAATCGAAATTGATATGGGAAAAAAAAGAATCTCCTATATTAAGACACTTGATTGATTTATGGAATAAGGTAAATATGGACGATAAGATAAAGAAATCTTTATTAGCAAAAACAAACTTTAATTCAAAATAGGCTTATTCCTTTTACAATGGATAATAAACTTTTACATAATTGGTTCCAAAAGGGGATTAAATATATACGTAATTGTTTTGAAGGAGGTATATTGATGTCGTTTGATCAATGCAAAAATAAATATAAAATATCAAACAACACTCTTTTCTCTTATTTTCAATTAAAGGACAATTTATGAGAAAAGCTGGGTCAAACAATGTTGATGCCAAAACTTAGTGAAATAGAAATATTAATTCAAAAAGGAAAAATTTAAAAAATTACATCTTGTATGTATAATTTGATTCAAAAACAGACTGAATCTGGAATTCATAAATCAAGACAAAAATGGGAAACCGATTTGAATGTTAAAATTGTTGGAAAAAGTTGGTCAAGATTATGTTCTGATAGTATGATAAATACAATAAATGTTCAAATTAGATTAATACAATATAATTTTTACATCAATTATATATAACACCACAGAAAATAAGTAGATTAAATTCAAATATGTCTGACCAATGCTTTCGAAGTAATCAAGAAATTGGTACTTTTTTACATTCTACTTGATCTTGTTTTAAAATTCAACCATTTTCGATTTATCTGACTTTTATTGGAACAAAGTACTGGAGTTCAACTCCCAAATAGTCCAATATTATTTTTATTAGGAGATATTGTAGGGACAATACCGAAAATTAAATTGAATAAGTATCAGAAAAAACTTATAAATATTGTATTGGCAGTAGCTAAAAAAGTTATCGCAATTACTTGGAAATCTGAGTTATATTTAACTATAGATCATTGGAATAATGAAATATATAGTTGTATTCCACTTGAAAAAATTACATATAATCTAAGAAATGAATATGATATATTTTTCAAAATTTGGCTCCCATATCTACAAAAGATGGGATTAAATATATAGGTCCTTTGAAGATAAAATTATAATGTAATTAGGGAAAGTAAGAATAAATATTAAAATTATTTTAAACTCCATGGAGCATGTGGGTATCCTCCAATATCGAGGCAAACTTTTTCTTCTTTATTTCTTTCTTTAGATAAGGGTTAAGGTGGGGAGGGGGAGGATTAATATTATTTTTCTTTTTCTTACTAATTTTTCATTACATTTATTCTTTGTAATTTTCTAAAAAAATAATAAATAAATAAAAACAGCATCCCAGTAATCCAACAGCCCACTCACCGTTGCTACCCTTTATGTCATTTCCTTATTTAACACAATTATTACGTGCCTTTTCCAGCTCAAACTGTGAATTGATTTAAAGTCAGTCCCATAATTTAATAGCTTTTATTTGAAAACTATCTACCCTCGCAAAGATTGTACTGAAGACTGCATTTGATTTTTCTTCAGCCTTGTACGCTTCACATTGAAATAGTATGTGTTTCGACGGTTTCATAATGACAAAATGTACACGACACAGAATGAAGTTTTCCAATTAGTTACAAGGCATAATTAAGCATAGTGTGGATATTTCTGTCATGTGAATATCATTCCTTCACTTGTTTTAAGCCCTTCTTCTATAAACCCAACAGGTTTATGTATTCTGGAAAGGTGTCTGTCTTTACGTCCATTATCCTAAGACTTCCCATAAGCCCCTAATTCTTAACACTACCAACCTTTTAGCTTCTAATTTGCTAAGTGGAAGGTCCATATCCACAGCTTAACATTTAACAGCTTTTGGAGCTAAACAGTCAACATCATCATTTCCCTCAACAGTGTGATATGCAGGCCCCATAATGTGCAGACATATAAATCAAACTTTATATATGAAATACCATTTGACAAGTTTCCAACAGTCAATCTGACCTACTGCCAGAATGACCTGTTTAAGACTCATCAAAACCGAAATGTATTCTGAGCAAATTATAAGGACCAATTTCTTCCATCCACTGTAAGCCTAAACTGTTGGCAAAGAATTCTGCCTTCTATGCTGATAAATGGCTATAAGTCATTTCTTTATCATTACCTGCAATGCAGGCACACAAAAACAGCCACACCAACATCCCCAATTAAATTATCTTTTGATTCATCTGTAAAAATGGTTACTGTATGATAATAACTTTCATTAATATTCT
This sequence comes from Hypanus sabinus, assembly GCF_030144855.1. NCBI lineage: Eukaryota > Metazoa > Chordata > Chondrichthyes > Myliobatiformes > Dasyatidae > Hypanus > Hypanus sabinus. The sequence continues at coordinate 122,612 of NW_026781810.1, forward strand.
GATGACCAACAGACTCTCAGGCAGAACCGAATCCGATCGTGTAAAAACTAAAATCAACTGAAGTCATTGGAAAAAACAATGTGGGGTTAGAGAGAACGCTACAGTGGGACATACTGTATCATCAAATACACCCATATTCGCAGCGTGGTAAGAACCCAGCCACCCAAAACAAAAAACACTCTTCTAGTGATGTCCCCAACCGTCCTCCAGCGCACCTTTAACAGGATGATCATTTCCTTGACCCGCAAATTAATCCAGTATGTTGACATCAACTTGAACCTCTGTTACTTTGAGGGCAATTGTCCCATTGCAATCAGTAAAGCCAAAGCAGGAGACAACATTACCACACCAGAACACAATCTAAAAGTCTGTAATTGTATCACATGCAAACACTTTTAATTTGAAGAAGAAGGTGATCCACAAGCCACACAGACATAATCAAGAACAGATCAAATTAAACAAATATAATTGGTCAACAAAGATTTTCATGTTGCACCCAAGAATACCCACATAGATGTCTGAGGAGATTTAAAGCTCCTTTACATTTATCAATTATTTTACTGATAGGTGCTTCCCCGTCAGCCTATTATCCATCCACATACTGAGAAATCTTACCACTGACACTTCCTCGAGACATTAATCATGTAAGTTAAAATCAAGTGCAAGTCTATTAATGCTGTTTGTAAACCACGTAATGTGTTTTAACGACTGAAAGCTTACAATCCTCATCAATCTGCCCACTGTTTGATCTATTAATTGTAAATTGCAGTTAATACCACAAATCCATAAAGCTAAGTCATCTGTATATTGTGATTTACCCAGGGAATCCCATTCTCCCATCTCAGAGAAAATATCATTAATCATAATATTAAATAATGAAGGGCTACAAATACTGCCTTCTGGGATTCCATTCTCTATCTCATAGACACAAACATGCCGACCGTTACTTGGACAGTCCATACAAAAAAAAACTCAGAAAAATTATACAATGTCCCCCTTACTCCTAATTTAATCAAAAGTCCTTTCTTACATATCATTTCCCTTTTCAGTCTCAAGAAATACTGCTATTACAACATCTTTATTTAATTGTGCTTTCCGAATATCATCTTCCAAACCTAAAACTGAATCTAATGTCATTTCACACTTCCAGAATCCACTCTAATAATACACTTTATCAACACTCTTTCCAAAATATAACTCAAGCGCTTGATTACTATACATTCCATAAGGTTATATAAATGAGACTTTCACGATATAGGCCCTTAACTAGAAGGATCAAATGGGGATCTGCCAGGTTTTAGAATAGGCACCACTATTTCCATTTTCCATGAGGAAAGTAGATGCACAATTCAAATATTTAATATTTTACAAATGCGAATTATATACAATTACAATTTCAAATATCACTCTTTCCTGGAGACACCTGACCTGCATTATTAATAGACTTCTTCAATTTATACAAATAAATCTCTCCATCAGTGATACTGTCATTGCTACAGCTGACTTCCAGCACTGAAAAATATATCCCTGCATTGTTTAACTTCTTCACTTAAATTATGCTGATTATGAATCTCAGCAAACGACCCAGCCAGTAACACAACCTTCCCTGTTTCATTATCACTCATTTTGCCCTCATTAATCAACACTGGAATATTATGACCCCACAAATCCACCCATTTTCTAAATCATATCCCAAACAATTCCAAGTTTGATATCCCTTCCAATATTATCTCCATATAACCTCCAGTAAATCACCTCCTTCCTCACCACGGCCTTTGCCCTTTTATTGGTAATAATGTCACTCGGAGACTGATGCACCATCACATAAAAACTCACATTTCTCCCAATTTGCTTCCTGTCCCGTTATAAATCCAAATCCAAACTCATAAAGACAGGAAGGCTGACTGACGTTCACATAAACTAATCACCCTCCGAGTCCCCATTTGAGCGACAGGCACTACAGCCAATGACAGTAGGGGTCAGTTACGTCTGAGCTACGATAGGCTGTAGGAAATCATCCCATGATCATCCCCTCCTCTTCCGCTCCATCGCCATGGCGGAGATCAGCGAGTCGCTTCTGTCGGTGTCGCCGGCCTCGGCGCCCACAAGTACGGGTGTGATTCCCCTTCGCGCCTCGGTGGGTCTGTTTCGGCGCCGTCTGTGGTGGCTGACGAAACATGCTTTGACAGGGAGCGAGCGAGGACCAATGACTACAACTCCCAGAAGGCCCCACTGATGACATTGTGGAGTTGTTCAGGGGTAAGGTATAAAAACAAAATGGAGGGAAATGTAATGCATTACGTTTTCTGGACTGTGTCGTGCCTTCAATAAACAATTAAACTAAAAAAGAGATTCCAGCGAGAAATAGATAGAACACAGAACAATACATCACAGTACAGGCCCTTCGGCCCACAATGTTCTGCCGACCCTTAAACTCTGCCTCCCTAAGCTTAAATTCCTCCATATACCTGTCCAGTAGTCTTTTGAACTTCACTAGTGTATCTGCCTGCACCACTGACTCGGGCAGTGCATTCCACGCACCAACCACTCTCTGAGTTTAAAATCTTCCTCTAATATCCCCCTTGAACTTCCCTCCCCTTACCTTAAAGCCATGTCCTCTTGTATTGAGCGGTGGTGCCCTGGGGAAGAGGCGCTTGCTCTCCACTCTATCTATTCCCCTTAATATCAACTATTATTATATCTATCATTTCTCCACTCATCCTCCTTCTCTCCAGAGAGCCTTCGCTCTCTTAATCTCTGATCATAATCCATACTCTCTAAACCAGACAGCATTCTGGTAAATCTCCTCTGTACCCTTTCCAGTGCTTCCACAACCTTCTTATAGTGAGGTGACCAGAACTGGACAGAGTACTCCAAGTGTGGCCCAACCAGAGTTTTACAGAGCTGCATCATTACATCGCGACTCTTAAACTCTATCCCTCGACTTATGAAAGCTAACACCCCTTAAGCTTTTTTAACTACTCTGTCTACCTGTGAGGCAACTTTCAGGGATCTGTGGACATGTAGCCCCAGATCCCTCTGCTCCTCCACACTTCCAAGTATCCTGCCATTTACTTTGTACTCTGCCTTGGAGTGTGTCCTTCCAAAGGATATTTTAAGAGACTCTTAGATAGGTTCATGGAGCTTAGAAACATAGAGGGTTATACAATCAGGAAATCAGAGGCAGTCTCTAGAGTAGGTTACATGGTCGGTACAACATTGTGGGCTGAAGAGCCTGTAATGTGCTGTAGATTTCTGTGTTCTGTGTCAAAGACAGGAGAGGGATTAGTTTAAATGGACTGGAGGACGGTATGGAAAGGTTGGGCCGAAGGGCCTGTGTTAGTGCCGTAAGGGAGGGGTTCTGTCCCAACCATCGACTCTGTTACCCTCAACAGATGCTGCCTGACTTGACAACGTTCTTGAAAAGTTGTATTCAGTTCCGCTTAGCATTCTGTACAAAGGATGTTTTGTGCTGGAAGAGTGCAGAGGAGATTCATCATGATTGAGGGGGCTTCTGTTCATAAGGCCATAAGGCATAGGAACAGCATTAGGCCATTCAGCCCATTGAGTCAGCCACCTTTCCATCATGGCTGATCCCAGATCGCACTCAATTGCAGATATCTGACCTCCCGCCATATCCTTTGATGCCCTGACCGATCAGGAAACGACCAACTTCTGACTTGAATATACCCACACACTCGGCCTCCACGGCAGTCTGTGGCAGAGCATTCCACAGATCCAATACACCTTGGCTAATAAAAAAAATAAGCTGCTTACCTCTGTTTGAAAAGGTGGCCCCTCAACATTGTGGCTGGGCCCCACCACAGGAAATACCTTCTCCACATCCACCCTATCCAGTCCTTTCAACATTCGGTAGGTTTCAATGAGATTAAACAGTGTTGCTCTACAGGGGGATCTACAGGGGAATTCATAACTCCCAGATAGTGGTTCCATTGTCAGGCAGTTATGTTGCAGTTGTATAAACCTCTAGTTTAACCACATCTGGAGAATTGCATTTGAATACAGGAATAATGCGGAGGTTTTGGATGGTGAGTGGAAGATGCTTAACAGGATGCTGCCTCGATAAAGTGAGAGTGGACAATCCCGGGGAATTTTTTCCGGAGTGGCAGAGGCTGAGGGAGGTCTGACAGACGTTTACAGGAATGTGAGAGACACAGACAGAGTCGGGTCTTTTCTCTGCATAGCTGCTGTTGAAAAAAACTATTAGAAAAGTCAACGATGTTAAAAACTTAACTCAGAATGGTTAAAGGAGATTTGCATTTCAAGTTTTGTTTTTCATTCCCATAGTGGTGGGTGTCTGGAGTGAATATCGGGTGGTGGCGCAGAATTGAGGGATGTGTTCCTTGTGTTGGCAGAAGGGATTGGTTTAGTAAGGCATGAAGTGACCAGTTCAATTGGTTCAGATCAACACAGTGAGCAGAAGGGCCTGTTCAAGGACAAGTACAGCAAGCAGAGCAGGTAAACTGGATAAAGTGATCCCACTCAGAGAACAGACTGTGACGTCAGTGGATATATGCCGGCATCACAGTTCTCTCACCAAAGATTCTTCACTGCTGGATAAAATGAAGTTTGTTATGTTTATAACCAATGTGGTGAATTGTCCTGCTCAGACATCTCATCCTGCTGAGGAAATTAAAGTTATTGTGAAAGCTGCAGATAGGTGTCTCGGTGTAACTGGTGTTTTGTGGGAAGCTGTAAATGAAGTTTTGTTGGGTGGGGTATCTGTATCAAAGTCTACTTGTGAACATACATAATAGTATTAAAATATATCAAGGAAATGCAATAAATCTGATTTATAATGTTCAAGACTTTAAGAAGTTTATTTCTGATTTTCAGATTCTTCTGATGTTATATCTGTTCAGGAAACCTGCACGTTTTAAGTTTTTATTCCTGTGCAGGATTATATTGTCGTTTGGCTTGACAGGTTAGTTGGTAGAGGGGTGGTGTTGCCAGTTTTATAAGGAAAGGGGCAGAGTATAGTGTCGTGAATGGGAGTAAAATGTATGACGCACTTGTAGTACAAATTCTTGATTCAACAAGTATGTATGTAATTTTCTTGTGTGAAAATATTAACTTTTTGAATCGTATTTGGAGGTTTGGCCATCCACTTTCCTCATGGAAAGTGGTTGTTGTCATAGCGTCCATTCTAAAACCTGCAACTCCCCGTCTGACCCTCCTTGTCATGAACGTCTCTTTTATGAAAACTTGTGGAATGTGTGGTAATCGAGAGTTTGCATTATATTTTTGATGGAAGTGTTGATCTCACGTGTTTTCAGTCGGGAATTCGGAAAAGTTTCGAATCAGCTTTGTGTTTGGAAGATTATTTTAGGAAACACAGTTAAATAAAGATCAACGCGTACAAAGAAGCTGGAGGAACTCAGCAGGTCAGGCAGCGTCCGTGGAAACGAGTCAACGTTTCGGGCCGAGGCCCTTCGCCAGGACTGAAGAAGAAGGGGGCAGGGGCCCATCAAAGAAGGTGGGTGAGGGTGGGAAGGAGAAGGCTTGTAGGTGCCAGGTGAAAAACTACTCAGACGAAAGATCGAGGGGTGGGGAGTGGAAGCAGGGAGGGGATAGGCAGGAAAGTGAAGAGGGAATGTTAAGGGAAAAGCACTATGGGTAGTAGAGGAAGGCAGAATCATAAGAGAGGTGGTAGGCAGCTGGAAGAGGAGGCAGAGTGAAAGTGGGATGGGGGAAGGGAGGGGGAGGGAATTACCGGAAGTTAGAGAATTTGGTGTTCATGCCAAGGGGCTGGAGACTATCCAGCCGGTATATGATGTGTTGCTCCTCCAACCTGGGTTTAGCCTCATCATGGCAGTAGAGGAGGCCATGTATGGACTTATCCGAATGGGAATGTGAAGCAGAGTTGAAGTGAGTGGCAACCGGGAGATCCTGTCTGTTGTGACGGACGGAGCGGAGGTGCTCGACGAAGCGGTCCCCCAATCTGCCTCGGGTCTCGCCGATGTAGGGGAGGCCGCACCGGGAGCACCGGATGCAATAGATGACTCCAACAGACTCACAAGTGAAGTGTTGCCTCACCTGGAAGGACTGTCTCGGGCCCTGAATGGTGATAAGAGAGGAGGTGTAGGGACAGGTGTAGCACTTACGCTTGCAGGGAGAAGTAACCGATGGGAGATCTGTGGGGAGGGACGTGTGGACCAGGCAGTCATAGAGGGAACGATCCCTGCGAAAAGCAGAGAGGGGTAGACAGGGAAAGATGTGCTTAGTGGTGGGGTCCTGTTGAAGGTTGCGGAGGAAAATATGCTGGATCCGGAGGCTGGTGGGGTGGTAGGTGAGGACCAGGTGAACACGGTCCCTGTTGTGGTGACGGGAGGATGGGTTGAGGGCCGGAATACACCGGTGCTCCCGGTGTGGCCATCCACACCACAATGCCATTAGCCCAGGAGTCAGTGTAGATGTGGATTGGTCCGGTGGTGTTTTGGGAGGGGGAGGGCTACTGCTGCCAGCTCGGCAAGTTGACTGGAACCCCCCTCCATCTCTGTGGTAAATTTTGCCCGTGGCAGGATGAAGTGCTGCCGCTGTCCACAATGGTCTCCCCCTTTCCAGCGGCTGGAGCCGTCCGTGAACCAGGCGTGCAGTTTGTCGTCGGGATGGAGGGAATCGAAGGGTTGACCCCAACACGCTGAGGAGGGTTGTACCTTGGGGATGTCCGGGGCAGGGTTCTGGGACTGGGGGAAAACCCCAACACGCTGCGGAGGGTTGTACCTTGGTGATGTCCAGGGCAGGGTTCTGGGACTGGGGGAAAACCCCAACACGCTGCGGAGGGTTGTACCTTGGGGATGTCCGGGGCAGGGTTCTGGGACTGGGGGAAAACCCCAACACGCTGAGGAGGGTTGTACCTTGGGGATGTCCGGGGCAGGGTTCTGGGACTGGGGGAAAACCCCAACACGCTGAGGAGGGTTGTACCTTGGTGATGTCCGGGGCAGGGTTCTGGGACTGGGGGAAAACCCCAACACGCTGCGGAGGGTTGTACCTTGGTGATGTCCGGGGCAGGGTTCTGGGACTGGGGGAAAACCCCAACACGCTGCGGAGGGTTGTACCTTGGGGATGTCCGGGGCAGGGTTCTGGGACTGGGGGAAAACCCAACACGCTGAGGAGGGTTGTACCTTGGGGATGTCCGGGGCAGTGTTCTGGGACTGGGGGAAAGCCATGACTTGTTCATGGAGGCGGCTCTGACCCCTTCAGGACCGGGTTCAGCCCGCTCCGCAATGTAGCTTCCTCTGGACAATGGAGGACGGCCCTCTTTGTGGGAGGAATCAGGGGACGTGACCCATCGCATTATGGGGAGGTGGGAGCGGAGGACGACAGGGTCGGTGCCTGTTTGGTGTTCTGTGTCGATGAACGCCAGGTAACGGGCTAGTAGCTGGCGGTCGAAGGGGCTGTAGCGTGCTATGCGGCGGGATTGCCTGGGAGGATGGTGTGCTGGGCACCTGTATCGACAAGTGCCATCCACCTCTGCGTGTTTCCCTTTCCCCAGTGCACTACGACAGGTATATGTGGCCTCAGGTCCCCCGGGCGGGAGAGGGCCAGAGAGCAAATGCCCCGGGGGCCCTGGCCTTCATCCTATGGGGGCGGGGAGAAGTTCTGCCACCCCTGTGGTGAGGCGCCTTGGTGGGTGAGGTGGGGCATTTCCTGTATCAGGAAATCTCTGAGTTCTGTCTTGAGGGCAGGCGAGGCAGTTCCAGGTAAGGGAGGTGCAGAGGGGGGGTTGGAGTGGGCATGGTCTGGCTGGGCGGTCTGGGGGCTGGGGGCACCCCCTGCCTCAGGTTTGGTGGCGGGACGGATGTTGGTCTTGTTCTAGCTAGATTTGCCCCTGTAATGCAGATAACGGAGATTGGGGAGAAAGACTGGGGAGTGGGAAGAGGAAAGAAGGGAGAGTGGGGCCTGGGAGAGAGATTAGGGAGTGAGGGCAGTAGAAGAGAGAAGGGGATGTCGGGTCCGTGAGAGAGACAGGGAGTGGTTATGAAGAGACGGGGTAGCGGGGTAGTAAAGAGAAAAGGGAGTGTATGGAGGGGGGGGGGGGAGAGAGAGAGAGAGAGAGAGAGAGAGAGAGAGAGAGAGAGAGAGAGAGAGAGAGAGAGAGAGAGAGAGAGAGAGAGAAAGAAAGTAAAATAGGGAAATGAATAGGAAGAAAAGTAAAGACCAGTGTGTTGTGGAAGAGGGATTCCGGAGAAAGGAGAGTACAACAGTGTCACTCCACTCGTCAGGAAGCGACAGAGGCAGAGGGAAGGAAACTAAAGGCCAGTTGGTCTGACCTCAGTGTTTGGGAAGATGTTGGATTCGATTATTAAGAATGATGTTTCAGGGTTCTTTGGACAAATGATAAAAAGGGCCGGAGTCAGCATAGTTTCCTGACAAATCTATTGAAATTCATTGAAGAATTAACAAGCGGGATAGACAAAGGACAATCGGTTGATGTTGTGTACTTTGAATTTCAGGCCTTTGAAAAGGTGGCAGACATGAGGCTGTTTAACAAGCTGCGAGCCCATGGTATTACAGAAAGAGTCTAGCACAGTTAAAGCAGTGGCTGATTGACAGGAGGCAGAACGTATGAATAAAAGGAGCGTTTTCTGTCTGGCTGCAGATGTCCAATGGCATTCCACAGGGGTCTGTGATGGGACCGATTATTCTCTGCTATATGGCAATGACTTGGATAATGTATTTGATGGCTTTGTTGCAAAGTCTGCAGAGGACATGAACAGAGATGGAGGGAAAGGTAGTTCTGAGGACGTAGAGAGGCCACAGAAGGAGCTAGACAGATTAGGAATGGAAACGGCAGATTGTATACAGAGCATTCATTTCATGAGGACTAAAAGGTAAAAGCAAGGACGAAATGTTGGAACTTTAAAAAGCTCTGGTGAGGCCTACTTGTAGTATTTTGAGCAGGTTTGAGCTCCTTGTCTTAGAAAGGATGTGCTGAATCTCGAGGGGGTTCAGAGGAGGTGCACGAAAATGGTTCCAGTATTGAATAGGTTGTCATATCAACATTGATGTGTCTGGGCCAGAATTCAGGAAAATAAGGCGTGAACTAGTTGAAGGAGGAGCCTTGATAGAGTGGATGTGGGCAGGATTTTCCCTGTGATTGGTGGGTCTAAGACCGGATGAGCCATAACAGAGGGCATCCTGTTAGAACGGAAATGAGGAGGAATTTCTTTAGCCAGAGTGGAGAATCTATGGGATACTTTGCCACAGGCAACGGTGGAGGCTGAGTCTCCCTGTACATTTACTACAGATGGTCATATATTACTGACTGTTCAGGGTGTGAAAGGATACGGGGAGAAGACAGGAGATTGGGTCTGGTGCGAATTTGGATCAACCAGGATGATATGGTGATCTATTGAAGCAGAGTCGATGGGCCGAATGTCCTAACCTGCTCCTGCACCTCATGGTCTTATGGACTTTCTGCCTTTTGAACACTTCTGTCTCTTTGGGATGTGTGTATCCTGCGCTTTCTGAATTGCTTCCAGAATCTTCACCCATTCTTGCTTTGACGTTATTGGTGCCAAAGGTCTTTTCCAATCACTTTTGGCCAGCTCCTCTCTCAGGCCTCTGCAGTTTCCTTCATTCCACTGCAACACTGCATCTCCGTTGTGCTTCCCCTTCTCAAATTGCAAATTCAATCCCGGTTCATTGCATCACACCCTATCCAGAATAGCAGATCCCTTAGTACAGTGGTCCCCAGCCACCAGGCCGCCGACCGGTATCGGGCCGCAAGGGAACGATATGATTTGGCGATAGTGGGTTTAACCACAAGCTGCCCTCTGAAGCCACCTCGCAGGCATTCTAGAAATTCTCCCCCGGGGCATCCAGCACCAACCGGGTTTTCCCAATCGATTTGTGAACTGAAATCCCACATGACTATTGTAACGTTGACCTGCTGACTTGCATTTTCTATCTCCGGTTGTAGTTTGTAGACTACGTCCTTACTACTGTTTGGGGGTCTGCACATACCTTCCACCAGGGTTTCTTTGCACTTGCAGTTCCTCAGCTCTCCGCACAACGACTCAGCACCTTCCGACCCTATGCCGGCTCTTTCTGATTGTTTGATTTTATTATGTTTACCAACAGGGCCACGCTGTCAGTGATGCCCACAACCTCATGTATGCCAGTCTGTAGCTTTTCCTCCACGTCAGTCTGTACAATGCGCGCATTCAAATGTAATACCTTCAGTCCTGTGTTCAGCCTTTTAGATTCTGTGCGTCTTTTCCATCGCAACTCATCCTGTCGACTGCCAGGTTGCCCGATCAGCAGCCTCTCATTGCCGGCAGTCTCACAACATAATGTCTCTGTCTACAAACCAACTACCTCATCCTCGGCGGTAGCACATCGGTTCCCAAACCCCTTACCTAACTCACAAAATTTCTTTTCAGGGCCTGCTGACATTTTCTACCTGTCATTGGTGCCAATATTTACCAACAAGTCTGGTTGCTCGCCCTCCCCCTTTAGAATGCCAGGGACCTGATCGGAGTCATCCCTGTCCCTGGCACCTGGACACATCTCACCATCCGGGTGACTCTATCGCCACCACAGAACCGCTGGTCGTTGGTTGACAACAGGAGGAACTCTAACCCTGTTACGGCGGAGGGAGGATCGGGTGAGAGTTAATGTTCTGGAAATGGAGGGGTTGCCTCATCGATCAGAGGGAATGAAAGGTTGGAGAGGCTTCAGTTGTTTCCTCTGTAGCGATGGGGGCTGAGGGGAGACCAGAGGCAGACCGAGGTTGAGTAGAGATCTGAGAGAAGAGAACCGACATCGTTTGTTCACCAGGTGAATAACTCAATTCCCAGAGGACGTGATTTCAAAGTGAGCGTGGGACAGTTCAAAGATGATGTTTACCTGTGCCCCGGTACTCAATTCTGCTCCACAGTCCTCTCTCTCTCTCTCTCTCTCTCTCTCTCTCTCTCTCTCTCTCTCTCTCTCTCTCTCCCCCCCCCTTATCTCCGTCTCTCTCTCTCTCACTCTGTCTCTATAAATATACAATTCCTCATCTCATCTTTTCCTCATCCATACTCTTTTGCACCTTCCCACTCTTTCCTCCAAACATTCTTCCCGACACAGTCACTAACCTGCATCTTTCCCTTATTGTCTCTTACTCCGTTTATGCCTAACCTTCCGCTTGCCTCTCGCTTTCTCCCCAATTCCCCCTTTCCTGTAGCTTGCTGTCTCCACCACCCACCCGTCCAGACCAGCACCCCTCCCCCACCCCGCACTGTGATGACGGTTTTACACACTCAGTGGATTACAGATGTTGTATAATTTCTCGTCGGTTGGAAAGATTCAATGTTCTCTCAGAAGATAAAGGCTTGTGGTTTCTGGGAGAGGCCTGTTTGTTTCCGTTTAGTGTGCTGCAGAATAGGCGGCGGAGGAGTGTGGAGAAGGGGGAGAGAGAGGGTAATTGAGGATGTAAGAGAGGGGGAAGAAGAGGGGAAAGGAGAGCGGTAGAGAGAAGGGAAAGAGAGAGGGAGAGAGTGACAGGCACAGAGAATGGGGGGGGGGGGAGAGGAGAGAGAGTACGAGAGAGTGACAGGCAGAGTTAGGGTGGGGGGAGAGAGAAGAGAAGAGGAGAGATGAACGTAAATTGGGACATTTGCTTTAAATGAATCAAGGTACAGTGATATCTTTTGATTCGCATCCCGTCTATAAAGAGCAATTCATCACCTCGTGACTGGGAGTGCGGGGTCGCGAAATGTGAGGGGGCAATTAATTAACAACGAATCATACAGACCAATTAATCGCAACACTGGATTAGGCAGATTGTGAAATTAGTGGTCCATCTCTCAGGAAGTCAGAATGTTCGACGTTTGTGGGGTCTTTGATACTGTGGACTGTTTTATTGAGGCAGAGAGATGTGTAAACCGTGTCCACAGTTTCCATGATGTACTGAACTTGTTCACAGATCTCTGCAGTGTTTCCGGTGGTGGTCAGTGCTGTTGCCGTGACAACACGACTAGTTTCCTCACAAGATGTGTTCTGTAAAAATAGATGATGGTCGTCCAGGAGGAGCCGACTTTCTTCAGCCTGTGGAAGAAGCAGAGATGCCGCTGAGCTTTCTTGGCGATAGTGTCCTTGTGGCTGGACAAGGACAGGCTGTCAGTGGTGTTCACTCTCAGGAGATTGGAGCTCTCAAACCCCTTATCCTCTGCCGTTGATGTAAACAGGAATGTCTGCATCGCTCCGGCTGACTTCCTGTTGTCAGTAACCAGCTCTATTGTGTTGCTGAAATGGAGTGGGTGGGGAGTGTTGATACCAGCTCTCAAAGCTCTCCAGCTCCGACCCGACACGCGGGTGGAGAAGGTTTACAGGAGTAAATTCCAACCGTGTGCAAACAGCACTGGCTCTGTGAACACGGGTGGAACTGTCCAGACCGACTGAAGGGTCTATTTACGCGCTTTCCCCGAATCTCGTCCTTCTCTCTCACTTTTCTCACTCTCACCTTCCTCTCTCTAGTCTCTCTCCGCTTCTCCTCTCTCATCCCAAACTCTACTACCCCTCCCCCTCACTCTCCTCCATTACTCCCCACTCCCTCCGCCTTACACCACTCTCACACTGACCTGACCCCTCACCCTCTGCTTACTCCCTACCTTCCTGAATCCTGCATCACTCATATGAAACATATTCCTCCCGCTCCCTCCCCATCCAGCCGAAAGGCTTTATCTGCTGTCGCTTCCGCAGGACACGGATTTACTCAAATTCCGGAGACTCTGATTCACTGTCAAACTCTCAGCGGAGAGGGTGGGAGAGGGCGAGGGGAAGTATCAGGACATTGGGAAGAGGGAGAAACAGTTGAGGGAATTGGGAAGGGGGCGAGGGAGGAGGGAGATTAAGGGATGACGAGATGTGGGAAGAAGTAAGTGTGTAGAAGGAAGAGAGATAGAATGGGTGAAGAGCTCGGGGGAAGTTGAGAAGCAGGAGATACCGGGAGAGCAAGTTCACTCTCACCCTCTCCATCTCCCTCTCCCTATACGTCTCCCTCTCTCACTCCCACTCCTTTCTCTCTCTCCCTCTCCCCCTCTCTCTCTCAAACTCCCTCTGTCTCTCTCCCGCTCCTCTTCTCTCGCCCCTCTCCCTCACTCTCTCTCCTCTCTCTCTCTCTCACTCTCTCTCCACACCCCCTCTCTCCCCCTCTATTTCCCTCTCCCTCTCACTCTCTCTGACTCTCTCACTCCCTCTCTCGCTGCCTGTCTCTGTCCCTCTCTCACTCACTCTCTCCCCATCCTCTCTCTCTGTTCCTTACTCGCGCTCTCTCTCACTCTGTTCCTCTCCCTCTATCTCTCTCCCTCTCTCTGCTTCTCCCTCTCCCCCCGTTCGTCTCTCTCTGTGTCTCTCTCTGCCTCTCTCTGTCACCCCCTCTCTCTGTTCCTCACACGCTGTCTCTCTCACTCTCTGTTCCTCTCTCCCACTCACTGTTCCTCTCTCTCTGTCTTTCTCTCTCTCTCTCTGTTTCTCTCTGTCTCTCTCCCTCTCTCCCCCCCCTCTTTGGCCTTCCCTCTCTCCCCCTCTCTCTGTCACCCCCTCTCTCTGTTCCTCACACGCTGTCGCTCTCACTCTCTCTCTGTCTCTCTCTCCGTCACTCTCTGTTCCTCTCTCTCTGTCTCTCTCCCTCCCTCTCCCCCTTCTCCCTCTCACTCTCAGTGTACTATAAAGGCACGGATGGAGGAAAAGATATGCAGTCTGGGAACAAGGCGGAGCAGGGGTCACTGTCCGAAGCCAATGCCGATACAATTAATTGCTGACTTGGTCAGTTTCACTCCTCGCTCTCCATCTCTGTCTAACTGTCCGTGGCGGACAGATGTGACAGAGGTGAGGAGAGAAAGGGAGTGAGGTAGAGATATGTTAAGAGACAAAGGGTAGACTATGGGGGAGAGAATGGGACAGTGCGGGTAAGTAGGTTGAAGAGGGGTGAGCGAGAGGGATGAGCGAGTGGGTACAGTGAGAGAGGGTGAAGAGAGGCACCGAGGGAAGGGGGAAGGAAGGTGGAGGCTAAGAACGTGAGCAGCGATAGAGGGTGGGCAGGCAGAGAGGGAGAACCATTTTATGTGAAATCTGGGCAAACAAGAGAAGAGCGGGAACAGGGGTGGGATAGAGAGGGTGGGAAGGAAGGAGTGGACCAGCGTGAAAGTGGGAGAGATGGAGAGGGCTGGAGTGGAGGAGAGTGTGGGAGTGATTGTCAGAGTAATACAGGGGAGAGGTGTGTGTGTGTGTGTGTGTGTGTGTGTGTGTGTGTGTGTGTGTGTGTGTGTGTGTGTGTGAGAGAGAGAGTGATAAAGGGGGAGACAGAGAGACTGCAATGAACAGTTGGGGTGAGAGAGGGACAGAGAGAGTGAGCACGTGGGAGAGATGGGTAAGAATGGAGGAAGGGAGAGACGTGCAGGAAATGGGAAAAGAAAGGGGCAGAGAGGAGGAGGTGTAACGGAGAACACAAAATGCTGGAGGAACTCAGCAGTTCAGACAACCTCTATGGAAAATAATAAAGAGTGGACGTGTCGGACCGAGATCAGCAAGATGAGAGGATTCTATCAGTGGGGAGTAGGAACTGTCGAGGATGCTGCGGGATTGTTTGTCAGATTACAGTAAGTGAGAAGTACAATATATAATGAAAAACACAATCCCAAGTCTAATACAAAGAGTGAAAGAATTGATAAAGGAACAAGTGATACGAACAATCTACTAAACAAATGTAAACAGAGCACAGAATCATTGATCTGAGAGAGGGGGTGTAGAGAGGATGAGGGGAAGAGTGGGGGAGACTTGAGAGGGGTGGAGAAAGGGGAAAAGGGAAGGGTAGAGTGAGGAAAGAGGGGTGAGAGTGAAAGAAAGAACGTGGGGAGAGAGGATTCAAGTGTAGGAGAGTGAGGTATATTGGGGAGGAAAGAGTGAAGCAGAAAGTTGCGGGAGTGTGGGGAGAGAGTGTGGAAGAGGGGAGGAGAGTGAGTGAGAGAGGAGAGAGTTGAGAAAGTTGAGAGAGGGGAGGGAGAGAAGAGAATGGTAAGGAGTAAAAGAGGTTTGTAGGCTAGAGAGTGGGGAGGGGGGAGGGACAGAAATGGATGTGTATGGAGTGGGAGGTGCCTCACCTCATCTTGCCCTGATGACGGATTCTGCTTTTCCTTTTGCTAAGGCAGACGTTGATGGACTTTCGATCGGTCAGAACATGAAAGGATACAAGGCGAAGGCAGGAAAATGGAGCTGAGAGGGAAAATGGATTTACCGTGATGAAGTGGCAGAGCAGTTTTGATGGGCCAAATGGCCTAATTCTGCTCCTGTCTCTCATGGTCTTATGGTCCAAGAGCAGCCTCTCATTCAATTAGAGCAAGAGCAATGAACTGGTTCTGGACTTTGGAGGAGGAAACAGGAACCCATGAGGCAATCCTCATCGGGGCTCAAAGGTGGAGACCTTCAGCAAATTTAAATTCCACAGTGTCAACATTTCAGAGGATCTGTCCCGAGCCCGGGACACAAGTGCAATTACACGAAAGCAGGAACTGTCTGTTCCTGCTCAGAAGCTTGAATGGATTCAGAATGACATCTAAAACTCTGACAAACTTGGACAGATGTGTGGTGGGGAGCATGTTCAGAGGTTGCATCATGGCCTGGTATGGAAACACCAAAGCCCTTGAAAGGAAAATCCGATTAGAAATAGTGGATATGGCCCAGCACATCACGGGTAAAACTCTCCTTACAACTGAGCACATCTCTGAGGGCTGCTGTCACAGGAAATCAGCATCCATCATCAAGGACCCCCACCACCCAGGCCATGCTCTCTCCTCAATGCTGCCATCAGGAAGAAGGTGCATGAGCCTCAGGAGCCTCAACCCCAGGTTCAGGAACAGTTATTACACTCAACCAACAGGTCCTAAAAAAGAGGGGATAATTTTACTCAAATTAACTTGCCCCATCACTAAACCATTCCCACAACCGATGGACATAATCAACAACTCTTCATCTCATGTTCTTAATTTTTATTTCTGGGTTATTTATTAGTTTTATTCTTTTGTATTTGAATTTCGTTGTCTTTTCCACATGGTTGTTTTGTTTGTCCTTTTGTGGGCGATCTTTCATTCATCGTATAATGGTTCTTGAGTTTACTGAATTTACAATATAATCAAATTCCAGGATTATACATGGTGACATGCGTATACTTTGATAATAAATTTACTTTGCACATTTTAAATTGTACATTCCAATTTGTAAATAACTCTGAAACACAAGAGCGGGTTGTGAGCTCGGTCTGCTGGGTAAATGATTTTGTTCTGATCTGAATGGTCGTCCCAACACTGTGACCCATCCTTCGAGGCACACCAATTACTGGAAATATTCCTGCATCAAAAACCCTCAAATGCTCTGTCTCTCTGCTCAAGTGTGCGAACACACGTAGACACACACACACACACACACACACACACACACACACACACACACACACACACACACACACACACACACACACACACACACTTAAAAATGTTGATAATCATACCAGCGCCCAAAAATACCAGGGTGACCTGCCGCAACGATTATCGCCCAGTGATGCTCACTACTGTGATGAAGTGCTTTGAGGGGTTGGTCATGGTCAATCAACTCCTGTCTGTGTGCAGGGACCCACTGCAATTTGCCAATCGCCACAATCTGTCAAAAAATACTGGCTCAAACTCAGCCTTAGATCACCAGGATAAAAGCAATTTAGGCTGCTGATATCAGCTCAGCATTCAACACAATCAGACCCTCAATTGTAATCAACAAGATCCAAAACCTGGGCCTCTGTACCTCCTTCTGCAACTGAATCCTCACCAGGAGACCCCAGTCTGTGTGGATCAGAAATAACATCTCCTCCTTGCTAACAATCAACACTGGCACACCTCAACGATGCGTGCTCAGCCCACTGCTCTACTCTCTCTACACCACGTCTGTGTGGCTAGGCTCATCTATAAACTTGCCGATGACACAACTATTGTTGGTGGAATTTCAGACGGTGACGAGGAGGAGTACAGGAGTGAGATAGATCGGCAAGTTGAGTGGTGTCACAGCAACAACCTTGCACTCAGCATCATGAAGACAAAGGAATTGATTGTGGATTCAGGAACGGGAAGTCGAGGGAACACACACCAGTCCTCATCGTGGGATCAGAAGTGAAAAGGGTGAGCAGTTCCCATTTCCTGCCTGTCAACATCTCTGAGGAACTATCCGGGGCCCAACATATTGATGCAGTTACAATGAAGGCACAGCATCGGCTATATTTCATTCGGAGATTGAGGGGAATCGGACTGACACTAAAGACACTTTCAAATTTCTACAGATGCACCGTGGAGAGCATTCTAACTGGTTGCATCACTGCCTGGTGTGGAGAGGCCACTGCACAGGATCGGAAAATGCTGCAGAAAGTTGTAAACTCAGCCAGCTCCTTCATGGGCACTGGACTCCACAGCATCCAGGACACATTCAAAAGATGATGCCACAAAAAGAGGGCATCCACAATTAAGGACCCCCATCACCCAGGACATGCCTTTGTCTCATTGCTACCATCAAGGAGGATGTACAGGACCCTGGAGACACACTCACTGGTTCAGGAACAGCTTCTTCCCGACTGTCAGCTTTCTGGATGGACAAAGAACCCATGAACATCCCCTCAGGATTTTCCATCTCGTTTTGAACTACATTTTAAATATAATTTTACACATTCTAATTGTAATCAGTAGTTTCACCACATGTGCCAGTGATATTAAACCTGATTCTGATACACAAACACACACAGCTGGGCTCAGACATACAACACTCCCACATTCCTCCCTTTGTGACACCCTGCTTGCTCCGTGGCCCCCGGTATGAAGCTCAAACTGTTGCAACACCTGCCCTTTAAATTCATGGCTGAGGCTGTGTTGTGTCTGTTCACTGTTTGAGTTCGATATTAAATGAAGAGCATTGAATGGGAAGGAAGGTTTGAATAGAAGAAAACCTTCTCTGAAGGTATATGGGGTCCTGTTGAGAGGCCTAGACAGTGTAGATATAGAAAGGATGTTTCCCATGGTGGGAGAGTCCGGGACAAGAGGGCAGATCCTCAAGATAGAGGGGAATCCTTTCAGAGCAGAGATGCAAAGAAACTTCTTTAGCCAAAAGGTGGTGAATTTGTGGAATTTGTTGCCACATGAAGCTGTGGAGGCCAGGTCGTTGGGAGTATTTAGTGCAGAGATTGACTGCTTCTTGTTCGGACATGACATCAAAGGTTACAGGGAGGAGGCTGGAATCTGGGGTTGAGGAGGAGATTTTAAACAAGGGATCAGCCATGATTGATGGTGGAGTAGACTCGATGGGCCAGATGGCCTCATTCTGCTCTTATGTCTCACGGTTCTTCTGGTCTTATGGACTATTTTCTAAATGGGGAGAAATTTCAAAAATTGAGATGCAAAGGGATTTGGGAGTCCTTGCGCAGGATTCCCTGAAGGTTAATTTGCAGGAGTCTGTGTTGAGGAAGGCATATGCGATGTCACCATTCATTTGAAGAGGACAAGTCTATAAATGCAAAGATGTACTGTTGAGTCTTTATAAAGCTCTGTTGAGGCCTCACTTGGAGTATTGGGAGCGGTTTTGTGTCCCTGAGCTTGGAGAGGATGTGCTGAAACTGGACAGGTTTCAAATGTGGTTCATTAAAATGATTCCAGGATTAAATGTCTTGTCATATGAAAATCATTCGATGGCACTGGGTCTGAATTCACTGGAATTCAGAAGAATGAGGGGTGACCTGATTGAAACCTGTTGAATACTGAGAGAGCTTGATGGAGTGAATGTGGAGAAGGTGTTTCCTCTGGTGGGCATTTCTAAGGACACAGACTCAAAATAGAAGGGTGTCCTTTTGGATCGGAGATGAGGAGAATTTCTGTCGCCGGGAAAACTGAATCTGTGGAAATCTTTGCCTCAGGCAGCTTGCGAGGCCAATTCATTATGTATTTTTCAGACAGAGGTTGATTGATTCTTGATTGGTCAGTGCCTGACGTGATACGGGGCAAAGACAGGCGATTGCTGTAGAGAGTAAAAATGGATCGGCCGTGATGAAATGGCTGAGCAGACGTGATAGAATAAATACAAGAATAAAGATCTCCTCTGAAGGTATATGGGGTCCTGTTGAGAGCCTGCATGGAACACTGTACACAGGTCTGGTCCCCGTCCCGGAGGCAACCTATCGGATAAAGGGAATGAAGAAGTTTCCCAGATTGATTTTCGGTTGTAGTAGTGTCCTCAGAGAGATTACAATGATTGGGCCTGTCTCAAAACTAGAGAAATAAGAGGTGGTCTGACTGAAAGAGACACAGAATCACAGGGCAGGGGCAGGAATGATGTTTTCCTAGGTGGGGGTTGGCGGCGGGGTGGTGTTGAACAAGGGGTCAGAGACTCAAAATCCGAGGTTACCTCAGCAGGGCTGAGATCCGGAGAAATTTCCTCACCCATATTGTGGTGAATATTTGGAATTTTCTCCACAAGTTTTCTAAATTCAAATTTCAAATTTAGGGACTCAGCGATGATGGGAAAGGACACGACCCACCCAGCCAACACACTTTTTGTTTCTCTTCCCTCTGGGAGAAGGTTCAGGAGCTTGAAGATTCGTAAGGCCAGATTTAGGAACAGCTTCTTTCCAACTGTGATAAGACTGCTGAACGGATCTTGACCCGGATCTGGGCCGCAACTTCCAAATATCCCGACCTGACTTGTACTACCCTTTTCTATTTTCTAATTATGATTTATAATTTAATTTTTTATTGCATTTACTTCGATTTGTACTTCAGGGAGCGCGAAGCGCAGAATCAAATATTGCTGTGATTATTGTACGTTCTAGTATCAATTGTTTGGTGACAATAAAGAGAAGTATAAAGTATGAATATCGGGTATTCTGAGGGAAGGGGAGAACAGGCGCAAAGGGCTGACTGGCCACGCATTCCTGCTACTGTTTCTTATTTTCTAAAGCAAGAGTTGACCATGGGTTTCAGCCATCCGGATTGCACAGGGGAGCGGTGAGAGCGCCGGAGATCCATCGGCAGGCGCTGCGGGGCAGCTCCCGTCTCCCAGCAGGAAGGGACGGGTCTGGGAGACAACTCCAGACAACAATCCCCGATCCTCGGCGGGGAAAGGCCGGGCGCCCTCCGTGTTAGCTGAAACATCTCACGGAATCTCCGCCGGTCGCTTCAGCTCTGCCTTCGAAAGGATTCACGACCCGCCGGTGGTGTAGCCGAAACCATAGGCGCAGCTCCCGGTCTCCGGCCTCAGTCCAAACTCCGGCCCGGCCGTGCGCTCAGCGTCCCGCCCACTGACACACCTCAGCCAATGAGTGCATACCTCTCCCAACAGTGTTTGAGGGCGGACAAACAATTGATACTAGAGCGTTCAATAATCACAGTGATGTTTGATTCTGTGTTCGCGCTCCCAGAAGTACAATTCGAAGTAAATACAATAAAAATTTAAATTATAAATTATAATCAGAAAATAGAAAAGGGAAAGTAAGGTAGTGCAAGTTAGGTCCAGATATTTGGAAGGTACGGCCCAGATCCGTGTCAGGACTTGTTCA
This sequence comes from Hypanus sabinus, assembly GCF_030144855.1. Taxonomy (NCBI): domain Eukaryota; kingdom Metazoa; phylum Chordata; class Chondrichthyes; order Myliobatiformes; family Dasyatidae; genus Hypanus; species Hypanus sabinus. The sequence continues at coordinate 143,196 of NW_026781810.1, forward strand.
GCAGTCTTATCACAGTTGGAAAGAAGCTGTTCCCAAATCTGGCCGTAGGAATCTTCAAGCTCCTTAACCTTCTCCCGGAGGGAAGAGGGACAAAAAGTGTGTTGGCTGGGTGGGTCGTGTCTTTGATATCAGCGCCACTTTCCTGCAACGTGCCCAACGCTGAGCCCCTAAATTTGACTTTTGAATTCAGAAAACTTGTGGGAATCATGCACAAGGTCTCCCAAATCCCTTTGCATCTCAGTTTTTGAAATTTCTCCCCATTTAGAAAATAGTCCATGAGACCATAAGAACCGTGAGACATAAGAGCAGAATGAGGCCATCTGGTCCGTCGGAGCAAGCAGGGTGTCACAAAGGGAGGAATGTGGGAGTGTTGTATGTCTGAGCCCAGCTGTGTGTGTTTGTGCATCAGAATCAGGTTTAATATCACCGGCATACGTGGTGAAATTTGTTGTTTTGTGTCTGCAGTACATTGCAATATTTAGCAATAAAAACTACAGATTACAATTAGGATGTGTAAAATTAAATTTGAAATGTAGTGCAAAATGAGAGGGAAAATACTGAGGAAGTGTTCATGGGTTCTTTGACCATTCAGATATCTGATGGTGGAGGGAAGAAGCTGTTCCTGAACCAGTTAGTGTGTCTCCAGGGTTCTGTACATCCTCCCTGATGGGAGCAATGAGACGAAGGCATGTCCTGGGTGATGGGGACCTACATCAATGTAAAATCTTCCCCATCCACCACCAATTCAGAAAGGGTTAACTTTAGTTTTGCAACTGACTCGTATGTTTAGGCAGGAAATGAAGTGAGAGAGAGAGAGAGATAGAGAGAGGGGGAGAGAGAGAGAGAGAGACAGAGAGAGAAGAGGGGTAGTGAAAGAGGGAGACGGATAGGGAGGTGATGGAGAAGGTGAGAGTGAACTTGCTCTCCTGTCTGGTTCCACTCAGTCCTGGCTATCCATCTTCCCAGTAACACCTGCTTCTCAACTTCCCCGGAGTTCTTTACCCGTTCTATCTCTCCTCCTTCTACACACTTACCTCTCCCCATATCTCGTCATCCCCTAGTCTCCCTCCTCCCTCACCGCTTCCCAACTCCCTCAACTGTGTTTCTCCCTCTTCCTAAAGTCCTGAAACTTCCACTCACCCTCTCCCTCCCTCTCCGCTGAGGGATTGACAGTGAATCAGTCACCGGAAGTTGAGTAAATCCGTGTCCTGAAGAAGCGACCACAGATAAAGCCTTTCGGCTGGATGAGGAGGGCGCGGGAGGAATATGTTTCATATGAGTGATGCAGGATTCAGGAAGATAGGGAGTAAGCAGAGGGTGAGGGGTCAGTGTGAGAGTGGTGTAAGGCGGAGGAAGTGGGGAGTAATAGAGGAGAGTGAGGGGGGATAGTAGAGTTTGGGATGAGAGAGGAGAAGCGGAGAGAGACTAGAGAGAGGAAGGTGAGAGTGAGAAAAGTGAGAGAGAAGGACGAGATTCGGGGAAAGCGCGTAAATAGACCCTTCAGTCCGTCTGGACAGATCCACCCGTGTTCACAGAGCCAGTGCTGTTTGCACACGGTTGGAATTTACTCCTGTAAACCTTCTCCACCCGCGTGTCGGGTCGCGAGCTGGAGAGCTTTGTGACCTGGTATCAATACTCCCTACCCCCTCCATTTCACCAACACAATAGAGCTGGTTACTGACAACAGGAAGTCAGCCGGGGCGATGCAGACATTCGTGTTTACATCAACGGCAGAGGATAAGGGGGTTGAGAGCTCCAATCTCCTGAGAGTGAACACCACTAACAGCCTCTCCTTGTCCAGCCACAAGGACACTATCGCCAAGAAAGCTCAGCGGCATCTTTGCTTCTGTGAGAGGCTGAAGAAAATCGGCGCCTCCTGGGCGACCATCATCTGTTTTTACAGAACACATCCTGTGCGGAAACTAGTCGTGTTGTCACGGCAACAGCTCTGGCCACCACCGGAAACACTGCAGAGAGCTGTGAACAAGTTCAGTACATCATGGAAACTGTGGACACTGTTTACACATCTCTCTGCCTCAATAAAACTGTCCGCATTATCAAAGACCCCACACACGTCGAACATTCTGACTTCCTGAGAGATGGACCACCAACTTCACAATCTCCCTAATGTAGCGCTGTGATTAATTGGTCTGTATGATTCGTTCATTTAATTAATTGTCCCTTCACATTTCGCGACCCCGCACTCCCAGTCCTGAGGTGATGAATTGATCTATATGGACGGGATGCGAATCAAAAGTTATCACTGTATCTTGATTTATTGAAAGCAACTGTCCCAATTTACGCTCATCTCTCCTCTCTTCTCTCTCTCCGCCCCCCCCCCATTCTCTGTGCCTGTCACTCTCTCTCCCTCTCTCTTTCCCTTCTCTCTACCCCTCTCCTTTCCCCTCTTCTTCCCTCTCTCTCCCCCTTCTGCACACTCCTCCGCCGCCTATTCTGCAGCACACTAAACGGAAACAAACAGGCCTCTCCCAGAAACCACAAGCCTTTATCTTCTGAGAGAACATTGAATCTTTCCAACCGACGAGAAATTATACAACATCTGTAATCCACTGAGTGTGTAAAACCGTCATCACAGTGCGGGGTGGGGGAGGGGTGCTGGTCTGGACGGGTGGGTGGTGGAGACAGCAAGCTACAGGAAAGGGGGAATTGGAGAGAAAGCGAGAGGCAAGCGGAAGGTTAGGCAAAAACGGAGTAAGAGACAATAAGGGAAAGATGCAGGTTAGTGACTGTGTCGGGAAGAATGTTTGGTGGAAAGAGTGGGAGGGTGCAAAAGATTACGGATGAGGAAAAGAAAAGATAGAGAAATTGAGGAATTGTATATGTAAAGAGAGTGAGAGAGAGAGACGGAGAGAGAGAGGAACAGAGAGAGAGAGAGAGAGAGAGAGACAGACAGAGAGAGAGAGGGAGAGAGACAGCGAGGGAGAGAGGGAGAGACAGCGAGGGAGAGCAAGAGAGATACAAAGGCAGAGAGAGAGGAAAGGAGAGGGGGAGAGGGAGACAGAGAGAGAGAGAGAGAGAGAGAGGGAGGGCAAGGGAGAGACACAGGGAGAGGAAAAGAGAGGGACAGAGAGAGATAGACAGACAGAGAGAGGGTGGCAGAGAGAGAGGGTGTGGTGAGAGAGTGAGACAGAGAGAGAGAGAGGGGCGTAGAGAGGGAGAGAGAAAGAGAGAGCAGGAGAGAGACAGAGGTAGAGAGACAGAAAGAGAGAGAGAGGGAGAGGAACAGAGTGAGAGAGAGAAAGAGACAGAGGGAGAGATGGAGAGAAGGAGAGAGAGAGAGAGAGGGAGAGTGAGAGACAGAGAGACAGGCAGAGAGAGAGGGTGGGGAGAGAGTGAGTCAGAGAGAGGAAGATTTTCAGAGATGGGAATAGAGAGTGAGGGAGAGACAGAAAGAGAGAGAGTGAGGAAGAAAGAGTGGGACAGAGAGGAACAGTGAAGAGAGACGTAGACAGGGAGAGAGAGAGAGAGAGAGAGTGGGTGGGGAGAGGGGGAGAGACAGAGATGGAGAGGAAGGAGCGAGAGGAACAGTGAGAGAAAGACCAAGAGAGAGAGAGGGAGGGAGAGCAAGGGGGAGAGAGAGGAACAGAGAGAGAGTTGGTGGGGAGAGAGGGAGAGGAACAGAGAGTGAGAGAGAGGGAGAGAGAGAGAGGGAGAGCGAGAGGCTAAGAGAGAGAGAAGGAGAGACAGAGAGACAGGCAGAGAGAGAGGGTGGGGAGAGAGTGAGAGGGAGAGACAGAGAGGGGGAGAGACAGACAGAGAGACAGAAAGAGAGACAGAGAGAGAGAGAGGGGAGAGGCAGAGAGAACAGAGAGAGAAAGACAGAGAGAGGGAGGAAGAGAGAGAGGGGAGAGAGAGGAAGAGCAAGAGAGAGGGAGAGAGACAGAGAGAGAGGAACAGAGAGGGAGGGAGAAAGAGAGATACCGTGAGAGAGACAGAGACAGAGAGGGAGAAGAACAGAGAGAGAGAGGGAGAGAGAGTGAAAGAGAGACAGAGAGGGAGATGGACAGGGAGAAATACAGAGAGAGAGGGAGGGTGGGCAGAGAGTGAGAGAGAGAGGGTGGGGAGAGTGTGAGAGAGACAGAGAGGGAGATAGACAGAGGGGGAGAGAGGCAGAGAGGAACAGAGAGTGAGAGAGAGACAGAGCTGGAGGGAGAGGGAGAGGGAGTGGAACAGGGAGAGAGGAACAGAGAGTGAGAGAGACAGAGGAGAGCAAGAGAGAGGGGGAGAGAGGCACAGAGAGAGAGAGGGAGAGAGACAGACAGAGAGAGAGGGTGGGGAGAGAGTGACAGAAAGAGAGAGGGAGAGAGAGGAACGGAGTGAGAGAGACAGAGACTGAGAGAAAGTGGGGGAACAGAGAGAGAGAGACAGAGGGAGAGCGGGTGTGGTGAGAGAGTGAGAGGGGCGGAGAGAGGGAGAGACAGAGAGAGAGCGTGGGAGAGGGAGAGAGGGAGAGACAGAGTGGGAAGGAGAGAGAGATAGAGACAGGCAGAGAGAGAGGGTGGGGAGAGACAGAGAGAGAAAGAGAGAGAGGAAGAGAGAGAGAGAGAGAGAGAGAGAGGGTGGGGAGAGAGGGAGAGGAACAGAGAAAGAGAGAGGGAGGAAGAGAGAGAGAGAGACAGAGGAACAGAGAGAGAGATGCAGAGAAAGACAGAGAGAGGGAGAGAAAGAGTGGGTGGGGAGAGAGGGAGAGAGGAACAGAGTGAGAGAGAGTGACAGAGATGGAGAGAGACGGAGAGATGGAGCAGCGAGAGGGAGAGGATCAGAGAGAGTGGAACAGAGTGAGAGAGAAAGACAGGGAGAGCGAGACAGATAGAGGAACAGAGAGAGAGAGGGAGAAGAACAGAGTGAGATAGAGAGAGAGACAGAGGGAGAGATGGAGAGAGAGGGAGAGCGAGAAAGAGAAAGAGAAGGAGACAGAGACAGGCAGAGAGAGAGGGTGGGGAGAGTGAGGGAGATGGAGAGGTAGATAGACAGAGCAGGGGAGAGAGAGTGAGAGAGACAGAAAGAGAGAGACAGAGAGGGAGAGATGGAGAGGGAGAAAGACAGAGAGAGAGGGAGGGTGGGAAGAGAGTGAGAGACAGAGGGAGATAGACAGTGGGAGAGAGACAGAGAGAGTGAGAGAGAGACAGAGGGGGGAGAGAGGCAGAGGAACAGAGTGAGAGAGAGAGACAGTAAGGGAGGGAGAGAGAGGGAGAGGGAGTGGAACAGAGAGAGAGGAACAGAGAGTGAGAAAGAGAGGAGAGCGAGAGAGAGGGGGAGAGAGGCAGAGAGAGAGAGGAACAGACAGAGAGAGAGCCAGAGAGAGAGGGAGGGAGAAGAAAAGAGAGAGAGGGAGAGAGAGGCAGAGAGAGAGGGTGGGGAGAGAGTGAGAGAGACAGGGAGAGAGGGATATAGACAGAGAGGGGGAGAGACAGAGAGAAAGAGAGAGGGAGGGAAGAAGAGAGAGAGATAGAGAGAGAGAGAGGGAGAGAGTCAGAGAGAGAGGAACAGTGAGATGGAGAGAAAGAGAGAGTGGGTGGGGAGAGAGGGAGAGGAACAGAGAGAGTGACTGAGACGGAGAGAGAGGGAGAGGGAGCGAGAAGGAGAGAGTCAGAGAGACTGAGAGACAGAGAGAGAGGGGGAGAGAGGCAGAGAGAGAGGAACAGAGTGAGAGAAAGAGAGAGAGGGAGGAAGAGAGAGTGAGAGAGACAGAGAGGAACAGAGAGAGAGGGGGAGAGAAAGACAGAGAGGGAGAGAAAGAGTGGGTGGGGAGAGAGGGAGAGAGGAACAGAGTGAGTGAGAGTGACAGAGTTGGAGAAATAGGGAGAGATGGAGCGAGAGGGAGAGAATCAGGGAGAGAGGAACAGAGAGTGAGAGAGAAAGACAGGGAGAGCAAGAGAGAGGGACAGATATAGGAACAGAGAGAGAGACAGAGAGAGAGAGGGAGAGTGTTTGGGGAGAGAGGGAGAGGAACAGAGTGAGATGGAGAGAGAGTCAGAGAGGGAGAGATGGAGAGAGAGGGTGAGAGAGAGAGGAACAGAGAGGGAGAGATGGAGAGAGTAAGAGAGAGAGAGAGGGAGAAGAAGAGAGAAGGGGAGAGCGACATACAGAGAGAGAGGGAGGGTGGGGAGAGATGGAGAGAGAGAGGGTGGGGAGAGTTTGAGAGAGACAGAGAGGGAGATAGACAGTGGGAGAGAGACAGAGAGAGTGAGAGAGAGACAGAAAGAGAGAGGGAGGGAGAGAGAGGGGAGAGGGAGAGGGAGTGCAAGAGAGAGAGGGAGAGAGACAGAGAGGAAGAGAGAAGAGGGGGGGGAGAGACAGAGAGAGAGAGTGGGTGGGGAGAGAGGGAGAGAGAGGGAGAGGGGGAGAGAGAGAGAGGAACAGAGAGAGACAAGAGGCAGAGAGAGAGGGTGTGGAGAGAGTGAGACAGAGAGAGGGAGAAAGACAGCGGGAGAGAGAGAGACAGAGAGGGAGGAAGAGAGACAGAAAGAGAAAGAAAGGTACCGAGAGTGAGAGAGACAGAGAGAGTGGGAGAGACAGAGAGACAGAAAGAGAGAGAGGGATAGAGAGTGAGAGAGAGACAGGGAAAGAAGGAGAGGGAGAGAGAGAGAAAGGGAGAAAGAGGGAGTGTGGGAAGAGAGTGAGAGTGAGGGAGAGAGAGGGTGTGGGTAGTGTGTGAGAGACAGAGGGAGAGTTGGAGAGGGAGAGACAGAGAGAGAGAAGGAGAGACAGAGACAGGCAGAGAGCGAGTGTGGGGAGAGAGTTAGACAGAGAGGGAGATGGACAGAGGTGGAGAGAGAGTGAGAGAGACAGACAGAGAGAGGCAGAGAGAGAGAGGAAGACAGAGAGAGAGGGAGGAACAGAGAGTGAGGGGAGAGGGAGAGTGGGTGGGGAGAGAGGGAGAGAGAGAGAGAGAGGAACAGAGAGAGACAAGAGACAGAGAGAGGGAGTGTGGGAAGAGAGTGAGAGAGTGAGGGAGAGAGAGGGTGTGGGTAGTGTGTGAGAGACAGAGGGAGAGTTGGAAAGGGAGAGAGAGAGAGAAGGAGAGACAGAGACAGGCAGAGAGCGAGTGTGGGTAGAGAGTTAGACAGAGAGGGAGATAGACAGAGGTGGAGAGAGAGAGTGAGAGAGACAGACAGAGAGAGGCAGAGAAAGAGAGGAAGACAGAGAGAGAGGGAGGAACAGAGAGTGAGGGGAGTGAGGGAGAGCAAGAGAGGGAGAGAGACAGAGTGGGTGTGGAGAGAGGGAGAGAGAGGGAGAGAGAGAGAGAGGAACAGAGAGAGACAAGAGACAGAGAGAGGGAGGGTGTGGGGAGAGAGTGAGACAGAGAAAGGGGCGGAGAGGAAGAGAGACAGACAGAGACAGAGGGAGGGTACAGAGTGAGAGAGAGAGAGAGAGGGGGGGAGAAAGACAGCGGGAGAGAGAGAGACAGAGAGGGAGGAAGAGAGACAGAAAGAGAAAGAGAGGTACCAAGAGTGAGAGAGACAGAGAGAGAGAGGGAGAGAGACAGAGAGAAGGAGGGAGAGAAAGAGAGAGGGATAGAGACGGAGAGAGAGAGACAGATGGAGAGGGGGAGAGACAGAGAGAGGGAGAGGGAGGGAGGGTGGGAAGGGAGTGAAAGAGTGAGAGGGAGAGAGAGTCGGTGGGGAGATTGTGTGAGAGACAAAGAGAGAGGGAGATAGACTGAGGGGGAGAGAGACAGAGAGAGGGTGAGAGAGACAGAGAGGGAGAGAGAGAGAGGGAGACTGAGGGAGAGCGAGAGACAGAGAGAGAGAGAAGGAGAGAGGCAGAGAGAGAGAGAGAAACTGTGGGGAGAGAGTGAGAGAGACACAGGGAGATAGACCGAGAGAGAGAGAGAGAGACAGAGAGAGAGGGGGAGAGGCAGAGTATCAGTGAGAGAGAAAGACAGAGGGAGGAAGGGAGAGGGGGAGAATGAGAGGGAGAGCAAGGGAGAGAGAGAGAGGAACAGAGAGAGAGGGAGAGAGAGGGAGAGACCAGGGAGAGAGAGAGTGGGTGGGGAGAGAGGGAGAGAGAGAGAGGGAGATAGACAGAGGGGGATAGAGACAGAGAGAGAGTGAGAGAGAGGCAGAGAGGGAGGGAGGAAGAGAGAGGGGGAGAGAGAGAGGATGGGAGAGATGGAGTGGAAGAGAGAGAGGAATTGAGAGTGAGAGAGTGAGAGAGGAACAGAGAGTGAGAGAGACAGAGGGAGAGCAAGAGAGAGAGAGCGGGAGAGAGGCAGACAGAGAGGAACAGAGATTTAGAGAGAGACAGAGAGGGAAGAAGAGAGGAGAGAGAACAAGAGAGACAGAGGAACAGAGAGTGAGAGAGTGAGAATCAGAGTGAGAGAGAGAGGGAGAGCAAGAGAGAGGGTGAGAGAGAGAGGAACAGAGAGGGAGTGAGACAGAGAGGGAGAGATGGAGAGAGGAAGAGAGAGAGAGGGAGAGCAAGAGACAGAGAGAGGGAGAAGAAGAGAGAAGGGGAGAGCGACATACAGAGAGAGGGTGGGCAGAGAGTGAGAGAAATGGAGGGAGAGAGAGTGACAGAAAGAGAGAGGGAGAGGAACAGATTGAGATAGACAGTGACTGAGAGAAAGAGCGGGAGACAGAGAGGGAGAGAGACAGAGAGAGAGAGACAGAAGCAGAGAGAGAGAGAGAGAGGGTGCTGAGAGAGTGAGACAGAGAGAGGGGGCGGAAAGAGGGAGAGACAGACAGAGAGTGAGGAGTGAGAGAGGGAGAGGGAGAGAGAGACACAGAGAGAGAGTAAGAGAGTGAAAGAGAAAGAGAGAGGTACAGGGAGTGAGAGAGCGAGACAGAGAGGGAGAGATGGAGAGAGAGGTAGAGCCAGAGACAGAGAGAGAGGAGAGACAGTGAGACAGGCAGAGAGAGAGTGTGGGGAGAGAGTGAGAGAGACAGAGAGAGAGGGAGACAGAGAGGGATGGTGGGGAGAGGGAGAGACAGAGAGAGAGACAGAAAGAGAAATAGAGGGAGAGAGAACAGAATGTGAGAGGGGGAGAGATGGAGAGACAGAGAGGGAGAGAGACAGAAAGGTAGAGAGAGAATGAGGATGGGGAGAGAGTGAGTGAGAGACGGAGAGTGAGACAGAGAGTGAGGGGAGAGAGAGGGTGTGGAGAGAGTGAGAGAGAGAGACAGAGAGAGATGGAGACATATAGGGAGATGCAGAGGGTGAGAGTGAAATTCCTCTCCTGTCTGGTTCCATTCAGTCCTGTTTCTCCATTTTCCCAGTATCTCCTGCTTCTCAACTTCCCCCGAGCACTTTACCCGTTCTATCTTTGACAGTGAATTAGAGTCACCGGAAGTTGAGTAAATCCGTGTCCTGCGGAAGCGACAGCAGATAAAGCCTTTCGGCTGGATGAGGAAGGCGCGGGAGGAATATGTTTCATATGAGTGATGCAGGATTCAGGAAGGTAGGGAGTAAGCAGACGGTGAGGGGTTAGTGCGAGAGTGGTGTAAGGCAGTGGGAGTGGGGAGTCCTAGAGGAGAGTGAGGGGGAGGGATAGTAGAGTTTGGGTTGAGAGAGGAGAAGCGGAGAGAGACTAGAGTGAGGAAGGTGAGAGTGAGAAAAGTGAGAGAGAAGGACGAGATTCGGGGAAAGCGCGCAAATAGACCCTTCAGTCCGTCTGGACAGATCCACCCGTGTTCACAGAGCCAGTGCTGTTTGCACACGGTTGGAATTTACTCCAGTAAACCTTCTCCACCCGCGTGTCGGGTCCGAGCTGGAGAGCTTTGTGACCTGGTATCAATACTCCCTACCCCCTCCATTTCACCCACACAATAGAGCTGGTTACTGACAACAGGAAGTCAGCCGGGGCGATGCAGGCATTCCTGTTTACATCAACGGCAGAGGATAAGGGGGTTGAGAGCTCCAATCTCCTGAGAGTGAACACCACTGACAGCCTGTCCTTGTCCAGCCACAAGGACACTATCGCCAAGAAAGCTCAGCGGCCTCTCTGCTTCTTTTAGAGGCTGAAGAAAATCGGCGCCTCCTGGGCGACCATCATCTGTTTTTACAGAACACATCTTGTGCGGAAACTAGTCGTGTTGTCATGGCAACAGCACTGGCCACCACCGGAAACATTGCAGAGAGCTGTGAACAAGTTCAGTACATCATGGAAACTGTATGATTCGTTAAGTTAATTAATTGGCCCTCACATTTCGCGACCCCGCATTCCCAGTCTCGAGGTGAAGAATTAATCTTTATGGACGGGATGCGAATCAAAGGTTATCACTGTACCTTGATTCATTGAAAGCAAATGTCCAAATTTACGCTCACCTCTCCTCTCCTCTCTCCCCCCTCTCTCAGTCTCTCTGCCTGTCACTCTCTCTTTCTTTCTCTCTGACTCTCTCCCTCTCTCTCTCTTCCCTTTCTCTCTACCCCTCTCCTTTCCCCTCTTCTTCCCCCTCTCTTACGTCCTCACTTACCCTCTCTCTCCCCGCTTCTCCACACTCCTCCACCGCCTATACTGCAGCACACTAAACGGAAACATACAGGCCTCTCCCGGAAACCACAAGCCTTTATCTTCTGAATGAACATTGGATCTTAGCAACGGACGAGACATTATACAGCATCTGTAATCCACTGAGTGTGTAAAACCGTCATCACAGTGCGGGGTGGGGGAGTGGTGCTGGTCTGGACGGGTGGGTGGCGGAGACAGCCAGCTACAGGAAAGGGGGAATTGGGGAGAAAGAGCAGCAAGTGAAAGGTTAGGCAAAAACGGAGTAAGAGACAATAAGGGAACGATGCAGGTTAGTGACTGTGTAGGGAAGAATGTTTGGAGGAAAGAGTGGGAGGGTGTAAAAGAGTACGGATGAGGAAAAGAGGAGATAGAGAAATTGAGGGGGGGGAGAGAGAGAGAGAGAGAGAAAGGGAGAGAGAGAGAGAGAGAGAGAGAGAGAGAGAGAGAGAGAGAGAGAGAGAGAGAGAGAGAGAGAGAGAGAGAGAAAGGGTGAGAGAGAGAGAGAGAGAAAACGAACTGTGGAGCAGAGTAGAGTACTGGGGCACAGGTAAACATCATCTTTGAACTGTCCCACACTCACCTTGAAATCACGTCCTCTGGTAATTGAGATATTCACCTGGTAAACAAACGATGCCGGTTCTCTTCTCTCAGATCTCTACTCAGCCTCAGTCTGCCTCTGGTCTCCTCTCAGCCCCCAGGGCTACAGAGGAAACAACTGAAGCCTCTCCAACCTTTCATTCCCTCTGATCCATGAGGCATCCCCTCCATTTCCAAAACATCAACTCTCACCCGATCATCCCTCCGCCGTAACAGGGTTAGAGTTCCTCCTGTTGTCAACCAACGACCAGCGGTTCTGTGCTGGCGATAGAGTCACGCGGATGGTGAGATGTGTCCAGGTGCCAGGGACAGGGATGACTCTGATCAGGTCCCTGGCATTCTAAAGGGGGAGGGCGAGCAACCAGACATGTTGGTAAATATTGGCACCAATGACAGGTAGAAAATGTCAGCAGGCCCTAAAAAAGATATTTTGGGAGTTAGGTAAGGGGTTTGGGAACCGATGTGCTACCGCCGAGGATCAGGTGGTTGGTTTGTAGACAGAGACAGTATGTTGTGAGACTGCTGGCAATGAGAGGCTGCTGATCGGGCAACCTGGCATTCGACAGGATGAGTTGCAATGGAAAAGACACACAGAATCTAAAAGGCTGAACACAGGACTGAAGGTATTACATTTGAATGCGCGCATTGTACAAACTGACGAGGAGGAAGAGCTGCGGACTGGCATACATGAGGTTGTGGGCATCACTGACAGCGTGGCCCTGTTGGTAAACATAACAAAATCAAACCATCAGAAAGAGCCGGCATAGGGTCGGAAGGTGCTGAGTCGCTGTGGGGAGAGCTGAGGAACTGCAAGTGCAAAGAAACCCTGGTGGAAGGTATGTGCAGACCCCCAAACAGTAGTAAGGACGTAGTCTACAAACTACAACGGGAGATAGAAAATGCAAGTCAGCAGGTCAACGTTACAATAGTCATGTGGGATTTCAGTACACAAATAGATTGGGAAAGCCCGGTTGGGGCTGGATGCCCCGGGGGAGAATTTCTAGAATGCCTGCGAGGTGGCTTCAGAGAGCAGCTCGTGGTTAAGCCCACTATCGCCAAATCATTTTGGTTCCTCGCGGCCCAGTAGAATATGCATTGCGGCCTGGTGGCTGGGGACCACTGCACTAAGGGATCTGCTATTCTGGATAGGGCGTGATGCAATGAACCGGGATTGAATTTGCAATTTGAGAAGGGGAAGCACAACGTAGATGCAGTGTTGCAGTGGAATGAAGGAAACTGCAGAGGCGTGAGAGAGGAGCTGGCCAAAAGTGATTGGAAAAGACCTTTGGCACCGATAATGTCAAAGCAAGAATGGGTGGAATTTCAGAAAGCGCAGGATATACACATCCCAAAGAGACAGAAGTGTTCAAAAGGCAGAAAGTCCATAAGACCATGAGGTGCTGGAGCAGGTTAGGTCATTCGGCCCATCGACTCTGCTTTAACATATCACCATATCATCCTGGTTGATCCAATTTCGCAACAGACCCAATCTCCTGTCTTCTCCCCGTATCCTTTAACACCCTGAACAATCAGTAATATATGACCATCTGTAGTAAATGTACAGAGAGACTCGGCCTCCACCGCTGCCTGTGGCAAAGAATCCCATAGATTCTCCACTCTGGCTGAAGAAACTCCTCCTCATTTCCGTTCTAACAGGATGCCCTCATGTCTCATCCGGTCTTAGACCCACCAATCACAGGAAAAACCCTGCCCACCTCCACTCTATCAAGGCTCCTCCTTCAACGAGTTCACCCCTTATTTTTCTGAATTCTGGCCCAGAGAAATCACTGGTGATATGACAACCTGTTCAATACTGGAACCATTTTCGTGCCCCTCCTCTGAACCCCCTCGAGATTCAGCACATCCTTTCTAAGACAAGGAGCTCAAACCTGCTCAAAATACTACAAGTGAGGCCTCCCCAGAGCTTTTTAATGTTTCAACATTTCGTCCCTACTTTTACCTTTCAGTCCTCATGAAATGAATGCTCTGAATACCATCTGCCGATTCAAATCCTAATCTGTCTAGCTCCTTCTGTGGCCTCTCTACGTCCTCAGAACTACCTCTCCCTCCATCTCTGTTCCTCTGCAGATTTTGCAGCAAAACCATCAAATACATTATCCAAGTCATTGCCATATAGCAGAGAATAATCGGTCCCATCACAGACCCCTGTGGAATGCCACTGGACATCTGCAGCCAGACAGAAAACGCTCCATTTATTCACACGTTCTGCCTCCTGTCAATCAGCCACTGCTTTATCTGTGCTGGGCTCTTTCTGTAATACCATGGGCTCGTAGCGTGTTAAACAGCCTCATGTCTGCCACCTTTTCAAAGGCCTGAAATTCAAAACACACAACATCAACCGATTGTCTTTTGTCTACCCCGGTTGTTATTTCTTCAATGAATTTCAACAGATTTGTCAGGAAACTATGCTGACTACGGCCCTTTTTATCATTTGCCCAAAGAGCACTGAGACATCATCTTTAATAATCGAATCCAACATCTTCTCAAACACTGAGGTCAGACCAGCTGGCCTTCAGTTTCCCTCCCTCTGCCTCTCTCGCTTCCTGAAGAGTGGAGTGACACTGTTGTACTCCCCTTTCTCCGGAATCCCTCTTCCCTCTGCCTCTCTCGCTTCCTGAAGAGTGGAGTGACACTGTTGTACTCCCCTTTCTCCGGAATCCCTCTTCCCTCTGCCTCTCTCGCTTCCTGAAGAGTGGAGTGACACTGTTGTACTCCCCTTTCTCCGGAATCCCTCTTCCACAACACACTTGCCCTTACTCGTCACTTATTCCCTATTCTTCCTCATCTCTCTTCATCTCCCCACTCGGACTTCTACCTCTTTCAATCCACACTCTCCCTTCTCTCTCTCTCTCTCTTTCCCCCTACAATCCCTTTTCTCTTTTACTACCCCGTCTCTTCATATCCACTCCCCGTCTCTCTCCCGGTCCCCACACTCCCTTCTCTCTTCTATTGCCCTCTCTCTCACAGGCCCCACTCCCCCTTCTTTCCTCTCCCCACTCCCCCGTCTTTCTCCCCAATCTCACTTCGTTCTCTGCATTACAGGGGCAAATCTAGCTGCAACAAGACCACCCAGACCGCCCCACCCAGCCAGATTATGCCCACACCAACCCACCCTCTGCACCTCCCTTACCTGAAACTGCCTGAGGGCAGAACTCAGAGATTTCCTGAGACAGGAAATGCCCCACCTCAGCCACCAAGGCGCCTCACCACAGGGGTGACAGACCTTCTCCCCCCCCCCCATAGGATGAAGGCCAGGGCCCCCGGAGCATTTGCTCTCTTGCCCCCTCCCGCCCGGGGGACCTGAGGCTACATATACCTGTCATAGTACACTGGGGAATGGGAAACACGCAGAGGTGGATGGCATTTAGAGAACCATGGTCTGATCAGTGACAGTCAGGATGGCTTTTTGAAGGGAAGATCATGTCTAACAAGCCTGATGGAGATTTTTTAAGAGGTGACCAGGCATATAGATGAGGGTAGTGCAGTGGATGTGATCTACATGGATTTTAGTAATGCATTTGACAAGGTTCCACACGGTAGGCTTATTCATAAAATCAGAAGGTCTGGGACCCAGGAATGTTTGACCAGGTGGATTCAGTATTGGCTTGCCGGCAGAAAGAGAGTTGTGGTGGAGGGTGTACACTCGGATTGGAGGGTTGTGACTAGTGGTGTCCCACAAGTTTCAATTCTGGGATCCCTAATTTTTGTGATTTTTATTAACGACCGGGATGTGGGAGTAGAAGGATGGGTTGGCAAGTTTGCAGAAGACAGAAAGGTTGGTGATGTTGCAGATAGAGAAGAGGATTGTCAAAGATTGCAGAAAAACATTGATAGGATGCAGAAGTGGGCTGAGAAGAGGCAGATAGAGTTCAACCTGGAGAAGTGTGAGGTGGTACACTTTGGAAGTACAAACTCCAAGGCAGAGTACAAAGTAAATGGCAGGATACTTGGAAGTGTGGAGGAGCAGAGGGATCTGGGGCTACATGTAGACAAAGTAGTTGAGAAAGCTTATGGGGTGTTAACGTTTATAAGTCGAGGGATAGAGTTTAAGAGTCGCGATGTAATGATGCAGCTCTGTAAAACTCTGGTTGGGCCACACTTGGAGTACTCTGTCCAGTTCTGGTCACCTCACTATAAGAATGTTGTGGAAGGGTACAGAGGAGATTTACCAGAATGCTGTGTGGTTTAGAGAGTATGGATTATGATCAGAGATTAAGGGAGCTAAGGCTTTACTCTCTGGAGAGAAGGCTGATGAGAGGAGAAATGATAGAGGTATAGTTCATATTAAGGGGAATAGATAGAGTGGAGAGCCAGCGCCTCTTCCCCAGGGCGCCACTCTCAATACAAGAGGACATGGCTTTAAGGTAAGGGGAGGGAAGTTCAAGGGGGAAGATTTTATACTCAGAGAGTGGTTGGTGCGTGGAATGCACTGCCCGAGACAGTGGTGGAGGCAGATACACTGGTGAAGTTTAAGTGCCAACTAGACAGGTATATGGAGGAAGTTAAGATAGGGAGGCAGAGTTTAAGGGTCGGCACAACATTGTGGGCCGAAGGGCCTGTACTGTGCGGTATTGTTCTATGTTCTATCTATTTCTCGCTGGAATCTCTCTTTTAGTTTAATTGTTTATTGAAGGCACGACACAGTCCAGAAAACGTAATGCATTACATTTTCCTCCATTTTGCTTTTATACCTTACCCCTAAACAACACCACAACGTCATCAGTGGGGCCTTCTGGGAGTTGTAGTCATTGGACCTCGCTCGCTCCCTGTCGAAGCATGTTTTGTCAGCCACCACAGTCGTCACCGAAACAGACCCACCGAGGCGCGAAGGGGAATCACACCCGTCCTTGTGGGCGCCGAGGCCGGCGACAACGACAGAAGCGACTCGCTGATCTCCGCCACGGCGAAGGAGCGGAAGAGGAGGGGCTGATCATGGGCCGATTTCCTCCAGCCTATCGCAGCTCAGACCTAACACTGACGCCTGCTGTCATTGGCTGCAGTGCCTGTCGCTCAAATGGGAACTCGGAGGGTGATTAGTTTATGTGAACGTCAGTCAGCCTTCCTGTCTTCATGAGTTTGGATTTGGATTTATAACGGGACAGGAAGCAAATTGGGAGAAATGTGAGTTTTTATGTGATGGTGCATCAGTCTCCGAGTTACATTATTAACAATAAAAGGGCAAAGGCCGTGGTGAGGAAGTAGGTGATTTACTGGAGGTTATATGGAGATAATATTGGAAGGGATATCAAACTTGGAATTGTTTGGGATATGATTTAGAAAATGGGGGGGGGGGATTTGTGGGGATCATAATATTCCTGTGTTGATTATTGAGGGCAAAATGATTGTTACTGAAACAGGGAAGGTTGTGTTACTGGCTGGGTCATTTGATGAGATTCATAATCAGGATAATTTAAGTGAAGAAGTTAAACAATGTAGGGATATGTTTTTTCAGTGAATACCCTGATGTGTTGGATGTCTGCTGCAGCAATGATAGTATCACAGATGGAGAGATTTCTTTGTATGAATTTAAGAAGTCTATTAATAATGCAGGTCAGGTGTCTCCAGGAAAGAGTGATATTTGAAGTTGTAATTGTATATAATTTGCATTTGTAAAATATTAAATATTTGAATTGTGCATCCACTTTGCTCATGGAAAATGGAAATAGTAGTGCCTGAAAACCTGGTAGATCCCCATTTGATCCTTCTAGTTAAGGGCCTATATCGTGAAAGTCTCATTTATGTAAACTTATGGAATGTATGGTAATCAAGCGCTTGAGTTATATTTTGGAAAGAGTGGTGATAAAGTGTTTTATTAGAGTGGATTTTGGAAGTGTGAAATGACATTAGATTCAGTTTTAGGTTTGGAAGATGATATTCGGAAAGCACAATTAAATAAAGATGTTGTAATAGCAGTATTGAGACTGAAAAGGGAAATGATATGGAAGAAAGGACTTTTGATTAAATTAGGAGTAAGGGGGTCATTGTATTTTTTTCTGAGTTTTTTTTTTGTATGGACTGTTCAAGTAACGGTCGGCATGTTTGTGTCTATGAGATAGAGAATGGAATCCCACAAGGCAGTATTTGTAGCCCTTCATTATTTAATATTATGATTAATGATATTTTCTCTGAGATGGGAAAATGGGATTCCCTGGGTAAATCACAATATACAGATGACTTAGCTTTATGGATTTGAGGTATTAACTGCAATTTACAATTAATAGATCAAACAGTGGGCAGATTGATGAGGATTGTAAGCTTTCAGTCGTTAAAACACATTACGTGGTTTACAAACAGCATTAATAGACTTGCACTTGATTTTAACTTATGGGATTAATGTCTCGAGGAAGTGTCAGTGGTAAGATTTCTCAGTATGTGGATGAATAATAAGCTGACGGGGAAGCACCTATCAGTAAAATAATTGATAAATATAAAGGAGCTTTAAATCTCCTCAGACATCTATGTGGGTATTCTTGGGTGCAACATGAAAATCTTTGTTGACCAATTATATTTGTTTAATTTGATCTGTTCATGATTATGTCTGTGTGGCTTGTGGATCACCTTCATCTTCAAATTAAAAGTGTTTGTATGTGATACAATTACAGACTTTTAATTGTGTTCTGGTGCGGTAATGTTGTCTCCTGCTTTGGCTTTACTGATTGCAATGGGGCAATTGCCCTCAAAGTAACAGAGGTTCAAGTTGATGTCAACATACTGGATTAATTTGCGGGTCAAGGAAATGATCATCCTGTTAAAGGTGCGCTGGAGGACGGTTGGGGACATCACTAGAAGAGTGTTTTTTGTTTTGGGTGGCTGGGTTCTTACCATGCTGCGAATATGGGTGTATTTGATGACACAGTATGTCCCACTGTAGCGTTCTCTGTAACCCCACATTGTTTTTTCCATTGACTTCAGGTGATTTTACTTTTTACACGATCGGATTCGGTTCGGCCTGAGAGTCTGTTGGTCATCAGTATATTAATGAAAGTTATTATCATACAGTAACCATTTTTACAGATGAATCAAAAGGTAATTTAATTGGGGATGTTGGTGTGGCTGTTTTTGTGTGCCTGAATTGCAGGTAAAGAAAAAGAAATGACTTATAGCCATTTATCAGCATAGAAGGCAGAATTCTTTGCCAACAGTTTAGGCTAACAGTGGATGGAAGAAATTGGTCCTTATAATTTGCTCAGAATACATTTCGGTTTTGATGAGTCTTAAACAGGTCATTCTGGCAGTCGGTCAGATTGACTGTTGGAAACTTGTCAAACGCTATTTCATATATAAAGTTTGATTTATATGTCTGCACATTATGGGGCCTGCATATCACACTGTCGAGGGAAATGATGATGTTGACTGTTTAGCTCCAAAAGCTGTTAAATATTAAGCTGTGGATATACACCTTCCACTTAGCAAATTAGAAGCTAAAAGGTTGGTAGTATTAAGAATTAGGGGCTTATGGCAAGACGTAGGATAATGGACGTAAAGACAGACACCTTTCCAGAATACATAAACCTGTTGGGTTTATAGAAGAAGGGCTTAAAACAAGTGAAGGAATGATATTCATATGACAGAAATATCCACACTATGCTTAATTATGCCTTGTAACTAATTGGAAAACTTCATTCTGTGTCGTATACATTTTGTGATTATGAAAACGTCGAAACACATACTATTTCAATGTGAAGCGTACAAGGTTGAAGAAAAATCAAATGCAGTCTTCAGTACAATCTTTTCGAGGGTAGATAGTTTTCAAATAAAAGCTATTAAATTATGGGACTGACTTTAAATCCATTCACAGTTTGAGCTGGAAAAGGCACGAAATAATTGTGTTAAACATAAGGAAATAACATAAAAGGTAGCAAAGGTGAGTGGGCTGTTGGATTACTGAGATGCTCTTTTTATTTATTTATTATTTTTTTAGAAAATTACAAAGAATAAATGTAATGAAAAATTAGTAAGAAAAAGAAAAATAATATTAATCATCCCCCTCCCCACCTTAACCCTTATCTAAAGAAAGAAATAAAGAAGAAAAAGATTGCCTCGATATTGGAGGATACCCACATGCTCCATGGAGTTCAAAATAATTTTAATATTTATTCTTACTTTCCCCAATTACATTATAATTTTATCTTCAAAGGACCTATATATTTAATCTCATCTTTTGTAGGTATGGGAGCCAAATTTTGAAAAATATATCATATTCATTTCTTAGATTATATGTAATTTTTTCAAGTGGAATACAACTATATATTTCATTATTCCGATCCATAGTTAAATATAACTCAGATTTCCAAGTAATTGCCATAACTTTTTTAGCTACTGCCAAAACAATATTAATAATTTTTTTCTGATACTTATTCAATTTAATTTTCGGTATTGTCCCTTCAATATCTCCTAATAAAAATAATATTGGACTATTTGGGAGTTGAACTCCAGTACTTTGTTCCAATAAAAGTCAGGTATATCGAAAATGGTTGAATTTTAAAACAAGACGAAGTAGAATGTAAAAAAGTACCAATTTCTTGATTACATCGAAAGCATTGGTCAGACATATTTGAATTTAATCTATTTATTTTCAGTGGTGTTATATATAATTGATGTAAAAATTATATTGTATTAATCTAATTTGAACATTTATTGTATTTATCATACTATCAGAACATAATCTTGACCAACTTTTTCCAACAATTTTAATATTCAAATCAGTTTCCCATTTTTGTCTTGATTTATGAATTCCAGATTCAGTCTGTTTTTGAATCAAATTGTACATACAAGATGTAATTTTTAAAATTTTTCCTTTTTGAATTAGTATTTCTATTTCACTAAGTTTTGGCATCAACATTGTTTGACCCAGCTTTTCTCGTAAATTGTCCTTTAATTGAAAATAAGAGAAAAGAGTGTTGTCTGATATTTTATATTTATTTTTTCATTCATCAAACGACATCAATATACCTCCTTCAAAACAATTACGTATATATTTAATCCCCTTTTGGAACCAATTATGTAAAAGTTTATTATCCATTGTAAAAGGAATAAGCCTATTTTGAATTAAAGTTTGTTTTTGCTAATAAAGATTTCTTTATCTTTTCTTTCTAAATCTCTATATTAATATTAGTAATATGGACAGAATACAGATGATATATTGATAAAGAAATTACCAACATACACATTCCATTACATATGAAAAAAAAACATACATAATAGTTACAATATAAATGAGTTTACCAAGACATAAGCCATAAGATATATGTATGGACATAGTGAATCTAAATATTTCATAATGTATAATATAAAAAAAACAGAAAAAAGAAAGAAAAGAAAACAAAAAAAATTATATAATGCAGAACTAGCTAATCTAATCTAATAACTATAACTAATAAATAATATAAAAGAAAAAAACAACAAAAGAGAAGGGAAAAAAAAGCGGGCTGTTTATAATATCTCACAAAAATAAGTATTCATCAATGCCGTCACTTCCGGTCCTCTCAAAATACATAAGCTGAAAGCTGGGAAATCAAATGAACTTGGCACAGAGTCATATTACATCATATGAAAATGTTGAATAAATGGTCTCCATAACTTTTCTAATTTAATAGAAGTCTCAAAAGTACCACTTCTAATTTTTTCTAAATTTAAACATAACATAGTTTGAGAGAACCAATTAAATACAGTGGGAGGATCAATTTCTTTCCAATTCAACAATATAGATCTTCTAGCCATCAGAGTTAGAAATGCAATCATTCGACGGGCAGAAGAAGATAAATGCTGTGAATCTAACATTGGTAAACCAAAAATTGCGGTAATAGGATGAGGTTGTAAATCAATATTCAAAACCGCAGAAATAATATCAAAAATATCTTTCCAATATTTCTCCAAAAATGAACACGACCAAAACATGTGAGTTAAAGACGCAATTTCAGAATGACATCTATCACAAATAGGACTTATATGAGAGTAAAAACGAGCTAATTTATCCTTGGACATATGGGCCCTATGTACGACCTTAAATTGTATTAGTGAATGTTTGGCACATAACGATGATGTATTAACTAATTGAAGAATTCTATCCCAATTCTCACTAGAAATACTAAAACTAAGCTCTCTTTCCCAATCCTGTTTCGTCTTATAAAGCGGCTCTGAACGTATCTTCATAATTATATTATAAAGTTTTGAAATAAGCCCTTTTTGAAAAGGGTCTAATTCAAATAAACTCTCCAACGTATCTGAAGGCACAAAATTTGGAAACGTAGAGAGTACAGAACTTAAAAAATGTCTAATCTGTAAATATCTAAAAAAATGAAATCTCGGCAAGTTATATTTCTTGGATAATTGTTCAAAAGACATGAAACAATTATCTAAAAATAAATCAGAAAATCTTAGTAATCCCTTAGTTTTCCAAGCTGAATAAGCTTGATCTATAATGGAAGGGTGAAAAAAAAAACAATTAGATACAATAGGACTATTTAAAACGAATTGAGTCAACCCAAAAAATCTCCGAAATTGAAACCATATACGCAATGTATGTTTAACTATCGGGTTGTCAATTCGTTTCGGCAATTTAGAAAGAGCAAAAGGGAGAGAAGTCCCTAAAATAGAACCCAAAGCATAAGCTGATACCGATTTAGTTTCTAAACTCACCCAACAAGGGCCAAAAGATCCACCCCCATCTTTCAACCAACATAACAAATATCTAATATTAACTGCCCAATAGTAAAATCTGAAATTAGGTAATGCTAACCCGCCTTCCTTTTTTGTCTTCTGTAAATATGCTTTACCTAACCTGGGATTTTTATACTGCCATATATATGAAGAAATTTTAGAGTTAACATTAGTAAAAAAAGATTTCGGGATAAAAATTGGTATCGCTTGAAAAATATATAAAAACTTAGGTAAAATAACCATCTTAATAGCATTAATCCTACCTATTAGGGATAGAGACAAAGGTGTCCACTTAGTAAACAAACCTTTAATCTGATCAATTAAGGGTAAAAAATTAAATCTAAATAAATCTTTATGGTTTTTTGTGATTTTGATCCCTAAATAAGTAAAAGAGTCATTAACTAATTTAAAGGGTAAATTTCCATAAATTGGGACCTGTTTATTCAATGGAAACAATTCACTTTTATTAAGGTTTAACTTATACCCAGAAAACTCACTAAATTGAGCCAATAATGATAAAACTGCTGGAATGGATTTCTCCGGGTTAGAAATGAATAGTAATAAATCATCTGCATACAAAGATAACTTATGAATATCTGTCCCACGATTAATACCCAAAATATCCTGTGATTGTCTGATGGCAATTGCCAAAGGTTCTAAGGCAATGTTAAATAGTAATGGACTAAGAGGACATCCCTGTCTAGTGCCCCGAAATAGGCGAAAAAAGGGAGATCTTTGATTATTGGTAACCACTGAGGCTACTGGAGTATGATAAATCAATTTAATCCATGATATAAATATCGGACTAAAATTAAACTTCTCCAACACATTAAATAAGTAAGGCCATTCAACTCTGTCAAATGCTTTCTCCGCATCTAATCAAATCACGCATTCAGAAGTATCATGTGAGGGAGTATAAACAATATTCAACAATCTCCTAATGTTAAAAAAAGAATAA
This sequence comes from Hypanus sabinus, assembly GCF_030144855.1. Lineage (NCBI taxonomy): Eukaryota > Metazoa > Chordata > Chondrichthyes > Myliobatiformes > Dasyatidae > Hypanus > Hypanus sabinus. Next base: position 165,905 of record NW_026781810.1, read on the forward strand.
CGATTTTTAATAAAGCCAGTTTGATCATCTGAAATAATTTTGGGTAATACCTTCTCCAGTCTAGATGCCAGTCACTTAGAAAAAATCTTGGAGTCTACATTCAATAAAGATATAGGTCTATAAGAAGCACAGTTAGTAGGGTCTTTATCTTTCTTCAATATTAGAGAAATGGAAGCTCTATAAAAAGATTGTGACAAATTCCCTAATCTAATGGCCTCCTCAAAACCTTACCTAACCAAGGGGAAAGAGTAGCGGAAAAAAATAAAAAATTCAACTGTATAACCATCTGGACCCGGTGCTTTCACAGAATTCATTGAGGAAATAGCCCCCTTAATTTCTACATCCGTAATAGGAGTATCCAATATCAAAAGATCATCAGATGATAACCTTGGAAAATTTAATTTTCCAAGAAAATCAGACATGGTATTATAATCTTGAGGAAATTCAGATTGATACAGGGGGGTATAGAAATCTTGAAATGCCTTATTTATCTCATCATGGTTAAACGTCAAATCACTAAGATTGGTCAGCAGAATGGGAATCTGACAGTTTACCAGATTTATCACTATGTATATAAAAATCAGATTTAGTTTTCATTAATTGATTTACAATCGAGGATGTAAGTAATAAACTATGTTCCATTTGAAGTTCAAACCTTTGTTTGTAAAGCTCCTTACTAGGAGCAATCGAATATTTCTTATCAATCTCTTTAATTTTATCAACCAATAAAAGAGTTTCCATCTTGATACGTTTCCTCAAACCAGCAGAATAAGAAATAATCTGTCCACGTATATAAGCTTTAAAAGTGTCCCAAAGTGTTCCGCAGGAAATATCATCTGTAGAATTAGTTGAGAAGAAGAAGTCGATCTGCTCCTCCATAAATTTTATAAAGTCAGAGTCTTGCAATAAGGTAGAGTCAAATCGCCATTGTCTAGCATTAGAAGCTGTATCCGTAAATTTCATAGAAAGTAATAACGGAGCATGATCAGAGATAGCTATAATATCATAGTTACAACCGATTACCGATGGAATAAAACAAGAGTCTACAAAAAAATAATCAATTCTTGAATAAGAGTGATAAACATGTGAGAAAAAAGAAAACTCTTTGTCATTAGGATACCGGAATCTCCAAATATCAAAAACTCCATTGTCAGTCAAAAAAGAGTTAATACAAGTGGCCGACTTATTAGGTAAAGTCTGAATAGATAAAGATTTATCCATCAGAGGATTTAAACAACAATTAAAGTCACCACCCATTATTAACTTATATTCGTTTAGATTGGGTAAAGAAGTAAATAAAGACTTAAAAAAGTCAGGACAATCCACATTTGGAGCATAAACATTAACCAAAGCAACTTTTTTAATTACAAAGTAAACCCGTAATTAACAAAAATCTGCCATTCGGATCCGAAAAAATATCATGTTGAACAAATGAAATAGAGGAGTCAATAAAAATTGAAACTCCTTTTACTTTAGCATTCGAATTTGCGTAATACTGTTGACCCCGCCAAAATCTAAAAAAACGAAATTTGTCCTCCCTCCTCACATGAGTTTCTTGTACAAAGATGATATCAGCATTAAGTCTTTGGAATACTTTGAAAATCTTCTTTCGTTTAATTGGATGATTTAAACCATTAGTATTCCAAGACACAAAATTAATGGTCTGAGCCATAATTCTATAATCAACCATTTGGTATAGAAAGGGTTAACCAACTTATAAACTCATGCACCCGGAAGAGGAACAAAAGTAGTGAGAAGACCCGGAAGTGACGACAACACAGACATATTTGAAGTTCAAAAACAGCCCAAATAAAAAAACTAACACAAATTGGTACAAAAAAAAGAATAAGAAAACAGACCATCCCCCCACCCCCGAGAAAAAGAGAAAAAGCCAAAATATGACTTAAAAAGAGAAAAAGTAAGACTAATCCTACCCCCATGTCAGCTGAAGAACACTCCATATAAAAAGGATATATATAAAAGAATCACCCCAACTTTAAAAATTAAAATCGCTATAATAAAAACCATATTTCTAAGTATAGTTAGTTGTAAAAAGAATAAAAATATAATCACTAAAAAACAATTATAACTCGGACTCTGGCCCAGACAAAACAAAAAATATTTAAGCTAAGATAAGCGATACATTGTACGGAAGAAACGCGAAAAATATAAACATAACGCCATCTTAAGCAAAACCAAAAATCTTTTCCAAAAAAACCACCATCTTAATCAAGGAAAAATTCACCTTCAAAGAATTAAAAATATACCTTCGAAGGAACAAAGTTAATAGACAAGTATGTAGTTAAATGATTAAAGTGTATAAGGCAAAACAATTAACATGACGCAAACACACTTTAACTTAAGTATAAAGTACTTAATACTTAAGTATTAAGGATAAACCTACACCAATAACCACATTTTAATTCTGGTTTAAGAGATCGAGAACCATCTTACACGATCAGAATCGTTCATTTATTAAAGACTGGTGTCTGTAGCAGTAGGGAAGTTCTCCTCCAGATATTTTCTCGCTTCTGAAGTTGAAAGGAAAACCTGTCGTGGAGCATTCGACGGAGAAATTCGAAGCTTCGCAGGGTATAGAAGCGCAGGTTTCAGATTTTTCTCGTAACATTCAGCCATCAACGGTTTAAAAAGAAGCCTTCTTTTTAAAAGGTCTGGACTAAAATCTTCGATCAGGCGGAAGCAAAAATCTTTGAGTTTAATCATTCCTACCCGACGAGCTGCTCTTATAACTTGTTCGTTGTCATGTACATAATGGAACCGGACAATTACCACCGAAGGTTTGTCTGTAACACTCGGTGTTCGACGCCGAATTCTATGTGCCCGATCCAATAAAGGGGGGTTATTCGGGAAAATCGTCGGAAACGCTTCTTTTAAAAGTTGAGCAAAATATTTCGAAGGGTCATCTTTTTCTATGCCGTCTGGAAGACCAAGACTACGTAAGTTCTGTCTTCTGGACCGATTCTCAAAATCGTCACCTTTAAGGGCTTCCATCAGCTTAATGGTCGAAATTAAATCCTGTTGCAGTTTTCCAATAGTCAAATCTCGCTTCCGAGCTTCTTCTTGCAGAGACGTAATAAGAGCTTGTTGCTGTTTAATTACTAAATCCGTCTTAACCATGTACTCTTGAAAAGCCTTTATATCTTCTTTAAAAAATTGTTGTTCAGCAAATTTTTTATCCAAAACCTCCATAAACAATTCAAAAGTTAATTGAGTTTGTTGTGTCGGAGCCTGCTTTTTTCCGTTACCGTTCGGATTACGTCCGTGATCCCGTCCCTTAGACCTGAGAGACATTTCTGTTTGCATATCTTCAAAAGGTCACAACAAACTCTTGGCAGTAAATCCAAAAAAAAAGAATAAAGAAACTTTCGGTATAGGTAAAAATAAACTGAATAAGGGTGATCAAAGGTTAAAAAAAGTAAAGGTTATGGAGCGAATCCAAAACGGTACTCACTCCATGAGCGTCTCCAGCTGACTGATATTCACATCAAACTGTTGAGGGAAATGATGGTGTTGACTGTTTTGCACCAAAAGCTGTTAAATGTTAAGCTATGGACATAGACCTACCACTTAGCAAATTTGAAGCTAAAGTGTTGGTCGTGTTAAGAATTAGGGGCTTATGGTAAGACGTAGGATAATGACATAAGCACAGACACCTTTCCAGAATACATAAACCTGTTGGGTTTATAGAAGAAGGGCTTAAAACAAGGGAAGGAATGATATTGACATGACATGGAAATTTCCACACTATGCTTAATTATACCTTGTATCTAATTGGAAAACTTCATTCTGTGTCATGTACGTTTTGTCATTATGAAACTTTCTTTCTTTCTAAATCTTTTTATTAATATTAGTAATATGGACAGAATACAAATGATATATTGATAAAGAAATTACTAACATACACATTCCATTACATTTGAAAAAAAAAACATACATAATAGTTACAATATAAATGAGTTTACCAAGACATAAGCCATAAGATATATGTATGGACATAGTAAATCTAAATATTTCATAATGTATAATATAAAGAAAACAGAAAAAAGAAAGAAAAAAAAACAAAAAAATTTTATATAATTCAGAACTAGCTAATCTAATAACTATAACTAATAAGTAATATAAAAGAAAAAAGAAACAAAAAAAAGAGAAGGAAAAAAAAGCGGGCTGTTTATAATATCTCACAAAAATAAGTATTCATCAATGCCGTCCCTTCCGGTCCTCTCAAAATACATAAGCTAAAAGCTGGGAAATCAAATGAACTTGGCACAGGGTCATATTACATCATATGAAAATGTTGAATAAATGGTCTCCATAACTTTTCAAATTTAATAGAAGTCTCAAAAGTACCACTTCTTATTTTTTCTAAATTTAAACATAACATAGTTTGAGAGAACCAATTAAATACAGTGGGAGGATCAATTTCTTTGCAATTCAACAATATAGATCTTCTAGCCATCAGAGTTAGAAATGCAATCATTCGACGGGCTGAAGAAGATAAATGCTGTGAATCTAACATTGGTAAACCGAAAATTGCAGTAATAGGATGAGGTTGTAAATCGATATTCAAAACCGCAGAAATATCAAAAATATCTTTCCAATATTTCTCCAAAAATGAACACGACCAAAACATATGAGATAAAGACGCAATTTCAGAATGACATCTATCACAAATAGGACTTATATGAGAGTAAAAATGAGCTAATTTATCCTTGGACATATGGGCCCTATGTACGACCTTAAATTGTATTAGTGAATGTTTGGCACATAACGATGATGTATTAACGATGATGTATCAAGCTCCTGAGTGAGGCGGGACTATGACATCAGTCACAGGCTGTCGCGGTTTGTGCAGATTAAAGTACAGAGACACAGATAAAGGGAGAGAGAACAGTTACACTGGGAGTCTTCGCAAGACTTGGAACTACGAGCTACCGGGGCAAGTTTACTCCAGAATGCATGATTGTCTCTGTATATAATCCACAGGAGTGGATTTTGGGCTGTCTTGTGGGACCACATATGTGTTAACCCATGCCTGGGTATGTTGTGTGGCAACCTCTGGAAGACGATATTCCTGTCATAGGTCGTTTTCGGTGATAATTCGTTTCATTTTTAGAAACTTTTTTATTGATACGTAATCATCAATAGCTATAATATGATACAAAACTAACAGATTAATATGCATAAATTAATAAAGCTGAAGAAAAGAAAAAAGATCTGAAATATAAAAATAGAAAAAATTATAAATAGCTAAAAGAAGGAATAAAAGAACCCCATCTAACTAAAGAAAACCCACTAAATATTAAAGAAAAACATTAGGAATCAACCTCCCCCCCGGAGCAAATGGATGTGAAATTAATCTGGATAGGGTTTATAGACAATGCATTTGCAATAAAAACAGACAAGGAAAAGTTCACAAAATGTGAAAGATTTTCTTTGGGGTTCTGTATTTCATTACACCCCTCAATAAGTAAGATCAAAAGTATGTGAATTTTCAAACTTCATTCTAAATGTTAATAGTATGTATATTACAAATAAAAACATTTAAATTGCGTTTGACTATCATCTAAATATATAAAGAAAAAGTGTCATTAACCGTCATTTAATACTTATATAAATAAAATAAAATTGGAACGAAACCATATAACTTAATTCAAATTAATGACAATATTTGGCAAAAGAACCCCATCTTCTCTCAAAATCAAATCGAGAACCAAAAGTTCCACCTCTTATTTTTTCCCAATCTAAGACATAACATCACTAGAGAAATCCATTCAATTAATGTCGGGGAAGAAATATCTTTCCATTTTAGCTCTTCTTGCCAGCAGTGTAACAAATGCAATTACATGTTGATCTGAAGATGAGATACCCTGAATACGATGCGGAACTATTCCAAATAGAACAGTCAATCTATTAGGTTGTAAATTAATTTTCAAAGCTTTAGAGATTGTAGAAAATAAAGATTTCCAAAACGATTTTAAAGAAGAACATGACCAGAACATATGTGACAAAGTAGCTACTTCAATTTTACATCTATCACAATAATTATCTGTATTAGGAAATATTTTAGATAGTCTGTCCTTTGTTAAGTAATAACAGTGTACAATTTTAAATTGAATTAAACAATGGTTGGGACATACAGAAGAAGAATTTACGTTTTTCAAAACTCGAAGCCAATCTTCATTAACAAAGGTCATATTAAGATCTCTCTCCCAATCTCGTTTAATCGTTAGTGATGGGTTCTCTTTTTGTAACAAAAGTAAATTATAAATTCTGCTAATGAAACATTTCACAAAGGTATTTAATTTCAAAATGTTATCCAACAAATCAGATTCTTGTAAATATGGAAACTTAGGTAAATATTTTTGCAAATAAATGTCTAACCTGAAAATATTGCCAAAAAAGTTTATGAACGTGGGAAAATGTATTAATTAACTCCTCAAATGTCATCAAACGACCATCACAAAATAATTCTGTAAAATAATGAATTCCTTTATTTTTCAATGGAAGAAAAATGGGGTCAGTCGCTGAATGTTTAAATAAAATGTTTCAATATAAAAATACTAGATAACTTAAATTGTTTAAGATTAAAAGAATTACGGAACAGGACCCAAATCCGTTGGAATTGTTTAATAACCGGATAAAGATTTAAATTTGGATTTTTACAGAGCGGTAAAGGTAATGGATCTCCTAAAATTGAGGTTAAATGAAATTGTTTAACAGCTTTTAATTCCAAATCAACCCATAATAGCTTTTGGCTCTTATCAAGCCAACATAACCAAAACATCAAAACAAATAACACAGTTTTAAAATAGGCAGTGCAAGTCCACCATCTTTTTCATTTTTTTGTAAATGATACTTATTAAATAGATCTCTTACTGTTTCAAATAAAAGAAAAAATAAGAGAGTCAATTTGATCGAAAAAAAAAAATTAAAAGATAGGTATATTTTGGAAGATATATAAAAATCTAGATAAAATCATCATTTTCACTGCATGAATACGACCTATTAAAGTAAAAGTAAGTGGATTCCATCAAGAAAATAATTGTTTAACGGAGTCCATTAAAGGAGCTATATTCACTTTATAGAGATCTTTATATTTTTTTTAGTAATTACAATACCTAAGTATCTAAATGTATTAACAATTCTAAAAGAAATATCATTATATATACTAAGATGAACATTTAATGGAAACAATTCACTTTTATTCAAGTTAAGTTTATATCCTGCAAATTTACCGAAATCTTTAAGCGTTTCTAAAGGATCAGAAATTGATTCCTCAAGATTTGAAATAAAAAGCAAAAGATCATCTGCATACAGAGAAATCTTATATATGGTTCCATTCATAGAGATACCATAGATATTTTTAGCTTCACGTAATGTTGCAGCTAAAGTTTCCAAAACAAGATTAAATAATAAAGGACGTAATGGACATCCCTGTCTAGTGCCACGAGATAGTGAGAAAAAAGAAGACTGGCAGTTATTAGTAATGACTGTGGCAACAGGATTCTTATAAATCATTTGAATCCATCTATTGAAATTATAACCAAAACCAAATTTTGGAAGATTACTTTCTCCGGATCTTTTGGAAATATTTCACGAAGCCTTTGACGAGGGTAATTTACCTTCTTCTTTTTATGAAGCATCTATTTCCTTAATTCTTAGAAAAAAGATAAAGATGCTGTGGATGTTCATCATATTGACCTATTTCGCTATTAAATGTGGATGCAAAAAATCTCTCTAAAATATTGTCTAATCGCTTGGAAAATTGTTAACTAAGATTATTTCTATGGATCAACCGGGCTTTATTAAAGGCCGTTATTCTTTCTCTAACGTTCGGAGATTGATGAATATTATATTTCCAATATTATTAAAGAGAAAAAAAATCTGAGCCTCGATAAACTCAACAAATTCTGAACTTTGTAATAACTGTTCAGGTAAACGCCAAAATAGTCTGGTAGAAACAATATCTTTCAGTTCAAATATTAAGTTTAAAGGAGCATGATCAGAAATAGTGATCTCATCACGCTCACATTTCTGAACATTGAATCAAAGTCGAGGGTCAACTATAAAATATTCGATTCTCCAATGTTTATTATGAACAAGTGAGAAAAATGAGTATTCTCTATCACTAGGATGAATGTGCCTCCAGATCTCAAATAAACCGTAATCAAGTAAAAAAATAATAAGTGATGTAGAACGATTAGAACGCAAAAACAGTTTCAAAGAATGAGGGATCGTCAACATTTGGTCCATAAATAATAACCGAAACCATTTTTCTATTACAAATTGTTCTTTAACAATCAGAAATCATTTGTCATTTATATCATTTATAATATCCCCCTGCTTAAAAGGAATATTGGAATTAATAAAAATAGAAACACCTCTAGTTTTACTCTGGGAAATTGCATGAAACTGAGGACCCTCTCAAAATTAAAAAAAAATCTATTTTTACCACATAACCAGATATGCGTTTCTTGAGCAAAAACAAATCAGGCTGGAATCGGTTAATAACTTTAAACGTCTTCTTACACTTAATAGGATGATTCCAACCACGAACATTTCAAGTTAAAACAGTTAGCTGCTTAGATATCATCATAGAACTTTATGCCTAAAAACAATAGTTAGACGCGTGTCAGGATAGGATAGTCGAAAATGGCGGAGATGAACAACAATAAAAATAATTGGCGTATGCTCCGGGATTCCATGATGGGGAAAAAAAAGAAAAAAAATCCCACCCAAAATACAAAGCCCAGAAACAAGTCGAAATCAATCGACGCAAGCCCCATGAAAGGCGTAGACGCGAATACAAATACAAACTCCGCCTACTTAAGTAAAAAAAGGGAAAAATATCTCTGTCTCCCTCTACCGAACATAAAGCTCATTACAGTCGATATGATATTTCACTGTAATTAACTTGGAAGGAAAGTGTTTTTCTTGTATAACAAAACGACGTTCAATTGAAAGTAACCTTCATAACGTTAGATAAGGAAAGAAACACACATCCAAAGCAAATCATGAAATATTTGCACAGAAGAAAAACAATCGCCATCTTTAAATTGTCCGGTCTATCTTTAAAACATAAAGAAATCCAAGTAACTACTTTTAAAAAATCTTTACAACAGCATACGAAGCAAAAAAAAAAGAATTGATTTATTTAAATGCTGCAGAAAAAAATATAAATGGTTCAAACTTATTACAGACGGTCAACAGCTCTCCGTCTATGTCTTCTGAAATTGAAGTCATCCTAACCAGACTTTTTCAGAGACAGAAATGTATTTTAATTTAAAGACCTATAACCACCAACTCTTTCAACCTCATCACTGTTTACACCGTGAGACAATCAAACCATTATTGAAGCTTCAGTTTTCTCATCGGATGCGTCGGGTAAAGAATTAATAAAACTCAATGCATCAAATGGTTCATCAAAGAAATGAAATCCAGACTTTTTAACAAAGAGCATCAACTTCACTGGATATTGAAGGAATGGAAAAAGCTTATTTTTCAAACGCTGATTTCATAGCATTTGCAAAGCCAGCCTGCTTTTTAACAATTACAGGAAAATTTTCATAGAAACGTATGTCTGAATTCTGATATTGAAAGAGTCCTTTTTTTCTCGCAAGCGAAATAATACGGTCTTTATCTCTGAAACGGAGAAAACGCAACGTAATATGTCTGTTTTTACAAAAATCTTAAAGTGCATATTCTATGAGTCATTTCGATATCTGAAGGCAGTTAACAAACCTCCAGAAATAACGACTGAAACACTTTTGTGAAATAATCCAGTGTCTCAGCCGATCCTGTTTTCTCTTTTTATCCAAATAATCGAATTTTGTTCCGACGGGATCGAGCTTCGAGATCAACGATCCGTTGTTGGGCTTTTTCCAAACGTGAAGAAAGGCCCGCAGTATTTCAACAGACTTCTTTAAGGCTCAAAGTGTCGACTTTTCCTTCGAAATCCTCTTTTAGTTGAGTTATCTCAATACCGATATTGCTGACTTGAGATTCTAGTCTCTTTACCCGGAAGGGGGGGGGGGGGTCCTCCGATAATTCGTCAGTTTTCTTGGGCTTCCCATTGCTCGGGTCCGATTTCTTTTGGAGCTTCTGAGAGTGCCCATAATTATATCCGATACGAATGAATAAAGTGGAAATTTCAGAGTTTAAATCGGAAAAGGGAGAAATTAAAGGCAGACAAGAAGTGACTAGTCTTACATGTCCGAAACCAGTAGGCGGAGTCCTTCGGTGATAATTCGTATGTGGATTTGGAACGATGACGGACAAGATCTACGGCGGCTGTTATCTCGTTTCCCCAGTGTGGAACCTGTGGAATACTTGGTACTTGCCTTCTCTGTCCAGTACAACGTCCATCACTTATTCCGTGGATAACTGAACTTTCCTACTTTACCATCTCAAGACTCTGAGCCTTATTCCCCCAAGCTCAATAGTTGGGAGTTATATTTGCACAAATACACACAGAACATTGTGAACTTTTGTTTATCTTGGTTAAGTTACTATATTATAAGTAGTTACTAATAAAGACTATGGTTTAACATCAAAACCAGACTCCATGTGTAATCTATTGCTGCTGGTCCGTTTCTAAAACGTTACATTTGGTAACACGGCTCAATACCTTTGAGGAGGTTGAACGGGGAATAAAAAAGTGAACATACGAGGAGCGTTTGATGACTCTCGGCCTG